>NW_015507624.1:24077-26647 GCF_001515645.1 Sinocyclocheilus grahami
TAGTGTAGTTCACTATAGAGATGTGTTACACTAGTGTAGTTCACTATAGAGATGTGTTACACTAGTGTAGTTCACTATAGAGAGATGTTACACTAGTGTAGTGCACTATAGAGATGTTACACTAGTGTAGTGCACTGTAGAGATGTGTTACACTAGTGTAGTGCACTATAGAGATGTGTTACACTAGTGTAGTGCACTATAGAGATGTGTTACACTAGTGTAGTGCACTATAGAGATGTTACACTACTGTAGTGCACTATAGAGATGTGTTACACTAGTGTAGTGCACTATAGAGATGTTACACTAGTGTAGTGCACTATAGAGATGTGTTACACTAGTGTAGTGCACTATAGAGATGTGTTACACTACTGTAGTGCACTATAGAGATGTGTTACTGTAGTGTAGTGCACTATAGAGATGTGTTACTGTAGAGCAGTTCACTATAGAAATATGTTAAATTAGTGCAGTTCACTATATAGATGTGTTACAGTAGTGTAGTTCACTATAGAGATGTGTTACTGTAGTGTAGTTCACTATAGAGATGTGTTACACTAGTGTATTATGGAGATGTGTTACTGTAGTGTGTGTTACAGCCCGCCGACACACAGGACAGTCTCAGTGAGGATGAGGAGGATGATGAAGATGCCGAAGCTGCTCTGAAGAAGGAAGTGTCTCAGATACAGTCGTCTATGAAGACGCATCAGCAGAGGTTCAGTGCGGTGGACAGCGGAGCTCATAACGTGGTGTTCATTCGCACTCATGGAGTTGGTGAGAGTCTGATCAGATCATCACGTAACGTGAGCTCCATCTGAGCCTCAGATTCAGATCATAACTCTCTCTTTCTCTCTCTCAGACCCAGAGCAGCTGGTCCATCACATTCTGTCAGACCTCTATCAGACGAAGAAGAAGAAGTCCCGTGTGATCCTGCGCATGCTGCCGGTCAGCGGCACGTGTAAAGCGTTTCCCGAGGACATGGAGAAGTTTCTGAGCGTGTTTCTGGAGCGCTGGTTCAGAGCGCCGCTGCGTGCCACCTACCAGATCTGCTTCAAAGCCCGAAACAGCAGCCACAGCAAGAGAGAGGAGGTTATCAAAGCCGTGGCTGGTACAGCAGCACTCACACACACATCATACACACATCACACGCTGCCTCAAACACGCCATTCATCACTGTCTGTTCCTCTGCTGGGTTTCAGGTCTGGTGGGGAAGCTGAACCCGCTGAATAAGGTGGATCTGACCAATCCTGAGCTCTCCATCATCATCGAGATCATCAAGACGGTCTGCTGCGTCAGCGTCCTCAAGGACTACACGCTCTTCCGCAAGTACAACCTGCAGGAAGTGGCCAAGGAGCCAGACAATCAGAACACTGGCCCGCAGGAAGCAGCCAATCAGAGCACAGGCCCGCAGGAAGCAGCCAATCAGACGCAGGAACACGGGGATGGAGAGAAAGCGGATGCGAGTGCAGAGAGCCACAACGTCTCCGCCGGCAATGGGACGAAGGAGGCGGAGCTTGAGTGAATGTTTGTCACATGACTGTGGCTGTTTTTAAAATCATTTTTACACAGTTTGTGTTTTGTTTTTTAAGCAGTGAATTTGACTGTGTTTTGTTTTTACTTCTGTTTGTTGGGTGACATTAACAGTTTCTGTTCGTTGTATGGGACTCTTGTCATTTTGGAGACATTTTCCTCTGAAAATAAGACAGAGGTGTGAAAATCAAATAAAACAACTGAAATCATGCGTTTATCAGTAGTAATGTCTGTTTTTAAATGTTGAGACATTTCAGGTGAGAGCGACTCTTAATTCTTCTGTCTGTGGAATATGAAGAGAAGGATCCAAATCACAAAAACATTTCATTATATAATAGACTCGGAGAGAAAATGCGGTTCCCCTTTATTATTATGGACACATCTTGCGAAACGCTCCTGCATTGTTGGTTGTTCCTCATGCTGGTGTGTGTGAAGGCCTCCATGTTTTTATTCAGAGTGAGTCAGGACATCAGGAAGGATGTTTAGTGTTGAATGAGGCTGGATTCGAGTCATCGCGGTCAGAATGATGGTTGTGAATGTGTTGAGTGCTGAAGCCGGAGTCTCTGCAGGCGTCTCGGGGTCAGTGTGGTGTTAAAGGTCACGGCGTTGTGAAACAGTAGTGATTAGCCGTGTCGCTCCCTGGAGACGAGGATTAGCCTTCACCGTGACCTTTCCTGATCATCGCAGGAGACGCAGGTCACAGCGGGAGAGAGCAGTCACACACTGAGGACCGCAGGAGCGTTTCGAGGCGTTTCACACTTCTGCAGTGTCACCTGTGTTTACTTACACGTGGCTTTTCCATCAAGTGTTATATTCTCATTTTTCATAATCATATTTTGGAGACATATTTGTACCTAGAAGTCTGATAAACCGGACAAGACCTCACTTTGGGGATGTCCTCACTCAGAAAAGTTTTTTTGTTCATTATTTAAAAAATGCAAAAACGTTTACTGTTAGGGTGAGTATTTGTAACTAGTTGTATATAAAAACAATAGGAGTCTAATTAGATACCTTAGTATGTGTGTGTGAGAGAGAGAGAGAGAGAG
>NW_015507624.1:26716-30138 GCF_001515645.1 Sinocyclocheilus grahami
GAGAGAGTGTGTGAGAGAGTGAGAGTGTGTGAGAGAGAGAGAGAGTGAGAGTGTATGAGAGAGAGAGTGAGAGTGTGTGAGAGAGAGTGTGTGTGTGTGAGAGAGAGTGAGAGTGTGTGTGAGAGAGAGTGAGAGTGTGTGAGAGAGAGAGAGAGAGTGAGAGTGTGAGAGAGAGAGAGAGAGTGAGAGTGTGAGAGAGAGAGAGAGAGTGAGAGTGTGAGAGAGAGAGAGAGAGTGAGAGTGTGAGAGAGAGAGAGAGAGTGAGAGTGTGAGAGAGAGAGAGAGAGTGAGAGTGTGAGAGAGAGAGAGAGAGTGAGAGTGTGAGAGAGAGAGAGAGAGTGAGAGTGTGAGAGAGAGAGAGAGAGTGAGAGTGTGAGAGAGAGAGAGAGAGTGAGAGTGTGAGAGAGTGTGAGAGAGAGTGAGAGTGTGAGAGAGAGAGAGAGAGTGAGATTTTTTATTATTAAAAACAATTTACAAAAAGTTGTTTCTGACAGGAATAATGACACATTTGACATCTTTCGAAATTAAAAAAGGTTGTTGTCTATTTTTATGTATTCAGTTTAAATCTGTAATACCAAAACACAGTGCAAATCAAATAAAACCATATGCATTGTGAAAAGCACTAAACTGACTGAAAAATAAAACAAAGAACAATAATGCAAGTGCAAATGGACTTAAACAGTAAACAAATAAAACAAACAAATAAAAAAAAATAATCTAATAAAACAAAAAACTGGACAAGAAACTATAAAAAAAAAGTACAATGAAATTAAACAAAAATGGATTAAAGGCATAAAAAACCGAGATGAACTGTGCACATTTCAGAACAAGCAATAATGATTACTTTACAATATTTGTATTAATTTTCACATATTAATATTTTCATATGATTCAGCCTTCAGGAGCCTCAGATGACATCATGAGTTGCCGTGGTGACGTGGGTGGGGTCTTCAGCGAGGACGGGCCTCGTCCTCCAGTGCCGGGTGAGGAGGGCAGTGAGGGCGGGGTCTACAGCAGTAAGACTGCATCTCATTGGTCGGAGGCTCCGGTGGCCACAGTGCGCCGCTCTGATGCAGATCTGGGGTTCGAGCCCGAGGGCAGCGTGTCACCGGACGGGCCGTACAAGCCCTGGGCCGAGACACTGCTCACACTGCTGGAGGACCGTGACGGCACGGCTCTGTTCCTGCACTTCCTGCAGACGCTGGGCTGCGCAGCACTGCTGGAGTTCTGGTTCGCCTGCAGAGGATTTCAGAAGGTTCCCGAGGAAGCGACGGAGCGGCGGCTCAAACTGGCCAAAGCCATGTACCGCTGCTATCTGTGTGACGGAGTTGTGTCCTGCAGGATCACAGCCGAGACCAGGTGTGGCATACGGGACGGCATTCAGCAACTGCGGCTAGACTCCGCCCTGTTTGTGCAGGCGTGTGCGCAGGTGCAGGCAGTGTTACAGGACAGTCTGTTCCCGCTGTTCCTCCGGTCAGAAGTGTATCTGAAACACACTCAGACTGCTGACCCGTCACCAGAAACACGGTTATCAGGATACCAGACCACGCCCTCTCAGGGGGAGGAGTCTGAGAAAGAGACCCTCCCTCCTCACAACACAGCCAATCAGAAGCGTCCAGGCAATAAGGAGTGCAGGTGAGATACAGTGAGACGCAGGTGAGACACAGGTGAGATGCGGGTGAAATGCAGTGAGTACAAGTGAAATGCTATGAGATGCAGTGAGATGCTGTGAGATGCTGTGAGATGCAGTGAGATGCTGTGAGATGCAGGTGATATGGTTTTTTATTATTAAAAACAATTTACAAAAAGTTGTTTCTGACAGGAATAATGACACATTTGACATCTTTCGAAATTAAAAAAGGTTGTTGTCTATTTTTATGTATTCAGTTTAAATCTGTAATACCAAAACACAGTGCAAATCAAATAAAACCATATGCATTGTGAAAAGCACTAAACTGACTGAAAAATAAAACAAAGAACAATAATGCAAGTGCAAATGGACTTAAACAGTAAACAAATAAAACAAACAAATAAAAAAAAATAATCTAATAAAACAAAAAACTGGACAAGAAACTATAAAAAAAAGTACAATGAAATTAAAGGCATAAAAAACCGAGATGAACTGTGCACATTTCAGAACAAGCAATAATGATTACTTTACAATATTTGTATTAATTTTCACATATTAATATTTTCATATGATTCAGCCTTCAGGAGCCTCAGATGACATCATGAGTTGCCGTGGTGACGTGGGTGGGGTCTTCAGCGAGGACGGGCCTCGTCCTCCAGTGCCGGGTGAGGAGGGCAGTGAGGGCGGGGTCTACAGCAGTAAGACTGCATCTCATTGGTCGGAGGCTCCGGTGGCCACAGTGCGCCGCTCTGATGCAGATCTGGGGTTCGAGCCCGAGGGCAGCGTGTCACCGGACGGGCCGTACAAGCCCTGGGCCGAGACACTGCTCACACTGCTGGAGGACCGTGACGGCACGGCTCTGTTCCTGCACTTCCTGCAGACGCTGGGCTGCGCAGCACTGCTGGAGTTCTGGTTCGCCTGCAGAGGATTTCAGAAGGTTCCCGAGGAAGCGACGGAGCGGCGGCTCAAACTGGCCAAAGCCATGTACCGCTGCTATCTGTGTGACGGAGTTGTGTCCTGCAGGATCACAGCCGAGACCAGGTGTGGCATACGGGACGGCATTCAGCAACTGCGGCTAGACTCCGCCCTGTTTGTGCAGGCGTGTGCGCAGGTGCAGGCAGTGTTACAGGACAGTCTGTTCCCGCTGTTCCTCCGGTCAGAAGTGTATCTGAAACACACTCAGACTGCTGACCCGTCACCAGAAACACGGTTATCAGGATACCAGACCACGCCCTCTCAGGGGGAGGAGTCTGAGAAAGAGACCCTCCCTCCTCACAACACAGCCAATCAGAAGCGTCCAGGCAATAAGGAGTGCAGGTGAGATACAGTGAGACGCAGGTGAGACACAGGTGAGATGCGGGTGAAATGCAGTGAGTACAAGTGAAATGCTATGAGATGCAGTGAGATGCTGTGAGATGCAGTGAGATGCAGTGAGATGCAGGTGAGACGCAGGTGAGACGCAGTGAGACGCAGTGAGACGCTGTGAGATGCAGGTGAGATGCTGTGAGATCCAGTGAGATGCTGTGAGATGCAGTGAGATGCTGTTAGATGCAGGTGAGATGCGGTGAGATGCAGGTGAGATGCAGGTGAGACGCGGTGAGACGCGGTGAGATGCGGTGAGATGCAGGTGAGATGCAGGTGAGATGCAGGTGAGATGCAGGTGAGACGCAGTGAGATGCAAGTGAGATGCGGTGAGATGCAGGTGAGATGCAGTGAGATGCGGTGAGATGCAGGTGAGATGCAGGTGAGATGCGGTGAGATGCGGTGAGATGCAGGTGAGATGCAGGTGAGA
>NW_015507624.1:30163-41268 GCF_001515645.1 Sinocyclocheilus grahami
AGACGCTGTGAGATGGAGGTGAGATGCAGGTGAGATGCAGTGAGACGCTGTGAGATGCAGGTGAGATGCTGTGAGATGCAGGTGAGATGCAGGTGAGACGCTGTGAGACGCAGGTGAGATGCTGTGAGATGCAGGTAAGATGCAGTGAGATGCAGTGAGACGCTGTGAGATGCAGGTGAGATGCAGTGAGATGCAGTGAGATGCTGTGAGATGCTGTGAGATGCAGGTGAGATGCTGTGAGATGCAGGTGAGATGCTGTGAGATGCAGGTGAGATGCAGTGAGATGCTGTGAGACACTGTGAGATGCTGAGAGATGACCTCCACGCTGTCGTCATGTCCACTGATGTGCTTCCCTCGACAGGCAGCGGCATCACACGTGTCATCGACACCACCGAACACGAGAGAGAGACACGAGACACACACACCTGCCACACACACCGGTGAGTGAAACGAATGTGTGAAAATAAATGATTAAATGAGTAAACCATGTATTTAATTTTAAGAACATTTTTGTGTTCACTATAAGTCTTCTATATGATCAGACTTGTGTGATATGAGCTTGTTCATCTCAGTACCGAGGTGTGTGTTTGTAATAGGGGAAGATGACGCCACACACCTTTGCAGCTGAACTGATGAGACGCTTGCAGGAGCTACAGACACAAACACAGACTCAAAGCCCTCCAGCGCTGAGACACACAGTGAGTTACCACCACAGATTTAAAGGGCTCATCAAATGCGTTTTCAGATCTTTGTATTTTGTTTATGGAGTTTATATTATAAAGTTTTTAAAAGTTTTTTTGCACCAAAAATGTTTACCCTGGAAATGTTTAATCAGAATATCATAACTGGATCTCCCAGTGAAGAGTCAGTCTTCTCTCTGGTGACGTATGCAGGACTTGAGTGAGTGTGTGTCCAGTCATTTAGTGCTGTTAAAAAAGCAAGCTCATCTGCACACACTTTTGACTGCCACGCCATCACCTCGACATCACTTCCTGTTACTTCATCACACTGGACATTAGAAGGATTTAAACACAATGCATTGTGTGATGCTGTATTTATGTGATGCACATTGTGACAAACGCAGTGTACACATACTGAAGTAGTGCCGAGCACAACCTGTGTGAGTAATTGCATCATTTCCTGTTCTGACAGGAAGAAGAAACAGACACCAGTCCCACTACTGCATTTGCATCGTGCCATTCGCTTAAGATGCTGGACAGTGACTGTGATACGCAGCGTAAAATCAGCACACGGCCAGACACACGTGACGTTACCGTGAAGAGCATCGTGACGAGTCCTGCACACACACACCAGTCAGTGTTCACCACATCATTCATCTGCTGATTCACATTCACCGTATACTTCAGTACTTCAGCCAAAACATGTGGAAAACGAGCTAAACATGTGCTCACTCTCAGTTCATCAGAGATCAGGATGAGTGTGTTTCTTCATCAGGTTTGGAGAAATGTAGCACTGCATCAGTGTCTCAGCAATGGATGCTCTGCAGTGAATGGGTGCCGTCAGAATGAGAGTCCAAACAGCTGATAAAAACATCACAATAATCCACAGCACTCCAGTCCATCAGTTAACATCTGAAGAAGACAAAAGATTAAACTAATTCAGCATTAAGACGTTTTTAACTCAAACACCATAGAGTCCATAATCCATAATAACTCTTCCTCCAGTGAAAAAGTGTTCTGGTGTGAATCAGGAGAGAAATCTGCACAGATCAAGCAGCGTTTAAACAGCTCTAAACACATGATGAGAGAGACAACAGCAGATGCACTTTTTCACTGGAGGAAGCGTTATTATGGATTATAGACTTGTATTTTATTTAAAAGTGTCTTAATGCTGGATGTGTCTCAGGTTTTGTCTTCTCCAGATGTTAACTGCTGGACTGGAGTGCTGTGGATTATTGTGATGTTTTTATCAGCTGTTTGGACTCTCATTCTGACGGCACCCATTCACTGCAGAGCATCCATTGCTGAGACACTGATGCAGTGCTACATTTCTACAAACCTGATGAAGAAACAAACTCATCCTGATCTGGGAGGGTTTCTGTCTGTCTCTGCAGGTGTGTGACGGTGGTGTACTGTTATGATGGAGACGTGGTCCCGTACCGGTCGTGTGTTCAGGGTGTCTCCGCGGTGACTCTCGGTCTCTTCAGGTCTCTGCTGACGCGCAGGGGGCCGTTCAGGTGAGACGCGCTCGCTCTCATCAGCGCAGGAGTCGAAGCTTTCCTCTGGATGAGCGGGTCTCTCTCATCTGTCTCTCGCTCCAGCAGGTTCTTCTTCAAGAGAGCGAGCGCTGAGTTCACCTGCGGAGCGGTTTACGAGGAGATACGAGAGGATGAGGCCGTCCTGCCCACGTTTGGCCAGAAAATCATCGCCAGAGTGGAGAGAATGACCCAGTGAACCAACACTTTATAACAACGATTGCAAACCTCTGAACTCAAGCATTGTTCTGAACAAAGTCTGTCTGTTTTATTTAAATATGAGGTTGAGTTTAGTGAAGATTTTACAGTGTGCTGCTTTTGAATAAACAGTCATTCATTTGTGAGCTTTGATGATAGTTTCTTCACAATATCACCCCACAGTCATATCACAGTATTATTCACAACTGTTTCATGAATAAAGAGAAAGAAATCCTTTGAAACACACTCATTATGATATTTGAGCACACTTTATTTTAAAAATCTAAAATATTAAAATGAAAACTAATATCTCAATAATACTAAAATAACCCTGTTTTTAAGTGTATATAGTTAATTTAATGATGTGTTGTTGTAAGCACATAATGAGGGCGTCCTAAACGAGCGACCTCTGCAGATCTGCGACCTGAACCTGCGCGCGTTTCTCAGTTCAGAGCTCACTTCTTACTCTCTACCGATCAGAACAAACACAACACATCTGTGCTTTCTGTTCCGGAGTGCTGGTTGCATTTACTATTATAATAATTATGAAATATTATGATATTTGCACGTCAAACTGACATGGCACCCATTCACTGCAGAGCATCCATTGCTGAGACACTGATGCAGTGCTACATTTCTACAAACCTGATGAAGAAACAAACTCATCCTGATCTGGGAGGGTTTCTGTCTGTCTCTGCAGGTGTGTGACGGTGGTGTACTGTTATGATGGAGACGTGGTCCCGTACCGGTCGTGTGTTCAGGGTGTCTCCGCGGTGACTCTCGGTCTCTTCAGGTCTCTGCTGACGCGCAGGGGGCCGTTCAGGTGAGACGCGCTCGCTCTCATCAGCGCAGGAGTCGAAGCTTTCCTCTGGATGAGCGGGTCTCTCTCATCTGTCTCTCGCTCCAGCAGGTTCTTCTTCAAGAGAGCGAGCGCTGAGTTCACCTGCGGAGCGGTTTACGAGGAGATACGAGAGGATGAGGCCGTCCTGCCCACGTTTGGCCAGAAAATCATCGCCAGAGTGGAGAGAATGACCCAGTGAACCAACACTTTATAACAACGATTGCAAACCTCTGAACTCAAGCATTGTTCTGAACAAAGTCTGTCTGTTTTATTTAAATATGAGGTTGAGTTTAGTGAAGATTTTACAGTGTGCTGCTTTTGAATAAACAGTCATTCATTTGTGAGCTTTGATGATAGTTTCTTCACAATATCACCCCAGTCATATCACAGTACTATTCACAACTGTTTCATGAATAAAGAGAAAGAAATCCTTTGAAACACACTCATTATGATATTTGAGCACACTTTATTTTAAAAATCTAAAATATTAAAATGAAAACTAATATCTCAATAATACTAAAATAACCCTGTTTTTAAGTGTATATAGTTAATTTAATGATGTGTTGTTGTAAGCACATAATGAGGGCGTCCTAAACGAGCGACCTCTGCAGATCTGCGACCTGAACCTGCGCGCGTTTCTCAGTTCAGAGCTCACTTCTTACTCTCTACCGATCAGAACAAACACAACACATCTGTGCTTTCTGTTCCGGAGTGCTGGTTGCATTTACTATTATAATAATTATGAAATATTATGATATTTGCACGTCAAACTGACCCTTATTATTCAAAAATCACACTGAAATTATATATAGGTATATGTTTATATGTATCTTTATTATTTTTATGAATTATATACACTGTCGTTCAAAGGTTTAGGATCAGTAAGATCTAGTCCCAGACTAAAACGCATGTCTGGGCTGTTTTAACGGAAAGAAACTGATCTTAAAATCTGTCAGTGCCATTGATTTGTCTCTAGATGCACATCAGTAGTGTTTTTATCAAAGGCAAATTTATAAAAGCTACTTAAATGTCCCAATTGAACTATGGCCTAATCCTGGTTTAACCCAAGCCCAGTCTGTGAAACCAGGCCATAATGTGATTTATGAGGACTAGCCTATATGTTCTCACCTGAGCAAACCTCATCCCGATGCAGTTCCTGGGCCCCAGACCGAAGGGCATGTACATGTAGGGGTCGATCGACTCCTTGTTGCCTTTAGTGAACCTGGGAATGAGGCAAGAGAGAGTCTGCTTGTTACAGGAATCTGTACAGACAGTTAGAACCAATGAGATGTTGGGTTTTTAGTGTAAATTAATGATTGAAAGGCGTCCCGACCTCTCGGGTTTGAAGCTCTCCGGGTCGCTCCAGTAATCCGGGTCTCTGTGGAGGGCGAAGGTTGGGATCATGACCACCATGTCTTTAGGAATGAGGAGGCCGTTGATGTCCACCGTTTTCTTACAGACCCGCTCGAGGCGACCAACAATGGGAAACAGCCGGAGAGACTCGTTCAGCGCCGCGTCCAGATACTCCATGTTCATGACGGCTTCATAGTCCACCGGAGCCTTCAACACAGTGGAGTCAGCGGGTAAAGTGTCAAACTCTTCAGAATGATCCCAGTGAGAGAGTTTCATTGAAGCTCTACCTTATCAGGGAAGGTCTGGTCGATCTCCTCCTGCAGTTTCTCCATGGCCTCTGGGTTGGTTGCCAGATTATAGAAGAAGAAGGACAGAGTGCTGCTGGTGGTCTCGTACCCGCCGAAGATGAAGATCATGGACTGCGAGAGGATCTCGTGGTCGCTCAGACCTGCACGGGACACGGTGTGAGGAACGAGCCTTCAAATACAGTGCAAGCTCTTACTCTATGGTTAACTATCTGAGATGCTTCACCTTTCTCTGTGTGTTCCTTCCCTGCTGTCTGAGAATCAACCATCAGCTGCAGGAAGTCCACTCTCTTCTACAGGAAGATGCATGCGATTTGCAGATGCTTTTATTCAAAGCCACTTACATTGGATTAAAGGTATGCATTTTGATCAGTTGATGCATTCCCTGGGAATCGAACCCATGACCATGGCGTTGTTCGTGTGAAGTGTTTGTTGTACCTTCTTGTGGTCGCTGGCCACTCTTTCAGACTTGATCTTCTTTAAGGCAGCAAAGAAGAAATCGGTCACAGATGTCGGGAAAAAGGCGAAATCCATTTTCTCCAGGACAGGAGTGATGAAAGGAAATAAAGCTGGTGCAGAAATCGAAAAAGAACAGGCTGTTCACAAAGTGTTCTACACTTGAACTGACAGGACTAGCTGTTTTGTTTACCAGTGATCAGGAACAGAGGGTTCAGTAAGTCAAACTTCAGCATTTTCTTGATGTTGGTCACAAAAGGGTCTTTGGGGTTGTTGAGAGAGTCGATGTCGACGCTGAACGCCGTGCTGGTCACCACATCCATACTGTACGCGCCGAAGAACCTGAAAACATGCGGACATGCAAACAATTGAGCCTATAATGGCCTACTATACAGAAATTGATTAAAGTAATGTAAAGCACTGCATAGACTTCACCATATAAATTAAACATAAATTGATTCATAACAAAGTTATACGATATTCAGTGAAGAGCGGTGAATAATTCTCTCATTTCCTTGTGCTGTGTGATGAACATTAATGACAGACAGCAGCAGGTTTATAAAGTAGGATGCTGTCACAGAATGCACAGATACTGACTAGCATTCGATTACCTTTCAAATGGTTTATTTTCTGTGACTGTGGACAGAAAGAAACGGACATTTTGACATATACAAAGCTCAGAATAGTCTATATTTGTCTCGAATCACGGACATGGAAAGCGCTTGGGAAACAGTGTCTCTTCCGTGGCTCAGTGTGAATATAACTCGTTTTCTAGTATCGAGCAAAAACGGCAGGAACATTCATGTGTTCATAACCGCTGGCCAAAATCAATAATTTTTTAGAGCAAGGGGGCCCCTGGTGTTTCGGGGGCCCTACGCAACAATATAGGGAGGATCGGCTCTGGCTATATGTCAGTAAAACTTAGAAAAACAAACTTTCACAACAGTGCACTTGTACTACAAAATATGCGCAAATGTTTCGTTAATTTGTAAAGTCGAAAATGAAACCATAGTTAAAATAGCTCGTTTTCCATTCTGGCATTTATGTGCCTTTTTCACATTGCATGTGGAGATTCAAAAGAGAACAGGGTTTCTTCCTTTTCCTTTGTACAGAGGTCAATTTAGGTATGATAGATCTTGCAATTAATTTACTTTGGCAACTAATAGAATGTTAAACATTCACTGTTTACTTTTCCAGAGATCATTGATTAAATAAAATGCAGTGAAGGTTGACTAAACTTTGAACTATGTAGTTATCTGCATGTCTCATCCGTGAGCATGCAATGATGGAGAACAAGCTTTTGGGGGTGTTGAGAACCAGAACCAAGCTGACGGAGCAATAAAGCTACAGTGAGCCCCTTTATTAAAATACCTGGAGGTGAGGAATAATACAGTAATTGCCATATTCACTCAGTATCACTTGATCTATCTCAATGACTCACTCTTTAATATCCACGGCTTCTCCTCGCGTTGCAGTTTTCCCCAGATTATCAACCAGAATGTGAGAGTGAGTCTTCATGATGCCAAACATCTAGAGCGAGGAACGGCAGTGTATCATCATCATCATCATGATCACACACAGGTAACAGTGATAACACACACTTCCTCCTCAGCATGAATGACTCTGTAGTTCAAACGAGTCATTTACATCTTGAGCTGAAATCTTGCCAGTACTGTAACAATATTACTGCTTCCATGTAATAACTAGGCATATTAAGTGCTAGAGGACTATTAAAGCATGAGAAGGATGCAGATGCAGATAATAGAATAAAGCATGAAGTATAATGTGAATCATTAGCTCAGCTCAGCTCCAGTCTGGGTTTCTCTCTCAGATGACTGACGGTTTATCTGTGGCATTATTAAACAGAAGAGGACATGTATGTGTGAGTGACTCCAGACTCACAGACCTCCTTTAACCTCCCGCTGGTGAAGGAGGGCGAGAGGACGCTGCGGATCCTCCTCCAGTCCTCGTCTTCAACGATGGACACGGCGTCGTACAGCGGCCCGTTCAGACGGAAGTTCTGCCGGTTCAGAGGACAAACCCAGATGAAACCACAACACAAACACACACTGTTCCAGCAGCCTGAAAACATTCAAATGATTCATGTTTATAAGTATTTGAATTGAAAGATGACGTATTTGACGTATTTTGTAGAGCGCCAGTCAAGTGGACATGGTGATTGTAAAAAACGTGCTTGCATTTTTTTGCTTCGTGAGTAAATATAACTTAATATAACCTCCCATTTCATTTGTTTGACCATCACCACGGTCCATCAATCTATGTTCTCAGTAGATCAGATCAGTATTGACGAGGCTGATTCAACTTCAGAGGATGATTTTACCCTTCTGTTGGTGAAGAGAGAGTAGCATTCTTTAACCAGGATGGTTTTGAAGATGGATTGGTCCATGATGCACAGAACGGGCTGCCTCGCATCGTAGATACTGCGAGAAACACAAACAACATTGACACTAAATTCAGAAGAATCATTCAGTGCATTATAATCATGACCAGATTCACGTTCAGTCTCTCATAATGACCTGATTCGTCATTCCAGATCTTATAAAGCTTGCCACTGATCTGATAACTACAGTGTTAAACCTTCAAACATGTTCATTTCAAACTGTTCACATCTGAATCATTTCTGTGTCAGATGTTCTGATCTGATTCTTTGAGACTGATCTGTGAAGTTCCTCCGTTAGGCTCACACTCACCCCCAGACTCGTCCGTACTTCTTCAAACACTCCACATCAAACTGATGAAACCCCTGAAAGAGCAGAGACAGATGTGTTCACGTTTGGAGAAACACGAGGGGACTATGAAAAGAAGAGAAGCTGAAGTAGACACCCAGGCTCAGGTTAGATTCATTTATTAAAGCGAGTGGATCTTCAAAGCTGCGCTACGAGTCGAGATGGACTGAGAACATCAACATCCAAATGTGTAATTTAAACACAACGTCAGATTCGTGCTGTACTTGCTTTAAAACTACAAACTCACCTTTCTATATTCCAGCATCGTTCCGAAGAACGGCAGCGGTTTGGGCCCCGGGATGCCCAGCTTCTTGAAGAAACTGTGAGGCCAGGATCCATATCTGGAAATGACATCCGAAGCGTATGAATAACAGCTTAGACTGTTCTCAGACAGATGCTATGACATAAACAGCACCAGAATGATACGACTGTAACTCTTCAAACTCTTACTAACTGACGTTTAACAGAGTCACAGGTCACTTACACATACAGAAGCGCCACAAACAGCATGAGCAGAGCCCATGTTTCAGCGGAGAAGACCAGACCGTAGCTCATGGTTTCTGCTCCGGGACGCTCAGACTAGAAGCACTGCAGCTTTATTCTGCTCTCAGATTACACATTAACCAGTGGAAGATCTCTGAACCTCTGAACCTCTGAACACAAACACAGCTCACCTCTAACACACTGCAGCACCACCAGAGCCGCTTACATCATCAGCCAAACACTAGACGTACAGCATAGTCATCTAAAGACTGCTCGAGACTTCTTAAACGGAGTTACATAAAACCATACAGTATAGACTGATTTCCCGTTGGTTACCTGTCGTGGCCAGACGTGTTGGCAGTGACATCAATTTTGTGTTTTGCAGAGTTTGCTGCTTCAGTATTTGTAGATTATTTTTCCATGTTTTTATGGTATGCTGAACAACAATGATAAGCATATCATGAGTTTTAAAGGCTTTTATTGGCTAAATATAATGAGTCAGTATTTACAGTGTTGACCCTTGTTCTTCATAACCTCTGCAATTCGCTCTGGCATGCTGGATATTAGCTTCTGGGCCAAATCCTGACTGATGGCGATCCATTCTTGCCTTATTAGTTCTCGGAGTTGATCACAATTTGTGTGCTTCTGCTCGTCCACTCGCCTTGTGAGGACTGACCACAGGTTCTCTATGGGACTGAGACCCGGGGAGTTGCCTGGCCACGGATCCAAAGTTTCAATGTAATGATCATCAAGCCACTTCTTTATCACTCTTGCTTTGTGACACGGTGCTCCATCATGCTGGAGAATGCACGGATCATCACCAAATTGCTCATGGATTGTTGGAAGAAGTTTTGATACCATTCTTCATTCCTGGCAGTGTTTTTGGGCAGAATTATGAGAGGGCCCACTCCCTCGGTTGAAAAGCATCCCCACACATGGATGGTCTCGGGATGCTTCACTGTTGGCACAACACAGGACTCAAGGTAGCGTTCACCTTTTCTTCTCCGAACAATCGATTCTCCAGATGTCCCAAACAGTCGGAAGGGAGCTTCATCAGAGAAAATAACTGTGCACCAGTCTTCTGCTGTCCAATCCTTGTACTGTCTGCAGAATTTCAGTCTGTCCTTGAGGTTTTTCTTGGAGAGAAGTGGCTTCTTTGCTGCTCTTCTTGACACCAGGCTGTTATCCAGAAGTCTTGGCCTCACTGCACATGTTTCTTTGGAGGTAACCATTGCTAACAAGAACACAATGATTGGAAGCGCTTTTATAGCAATCAGTCTGCTCTTACAATCTAATTAGTATGATAGTGATTAGTCAATTAATGTTAGCTGCTCATTTTGTGTCAGGATCAAAAAAACACAGAAATTATTTTTTTTTGTTAAAAAAGTAAATTTTTTGGCCAATGAAGCTATTAGCAGTTATTCAAAATGCATCGGATCACTCTACGCAATAATAATAATGATCTCTTCTGTGACGTTCTCAAAACGTTAGCACAAAAACATGATTTATACATCCTCCATAGAACCTTTCACTTTTGATACTTTTGTTGTTGTTGAAATGCTACTTGTTTCAGAATGTTCAGAAAACATTCAAACGCAACATTCCCGTGATGTCTGCGGAATGGAATGTTCCCTTAACTCTCGCAGAACCAAGAAAAACGGGTCTCTTTTAAACAGATGTTCAGAGATCATTCAAAAATGACATTTCCATAACCTAACGTCAGCAAAACGTTCTCAAAGCACATGTTTATAGCTGGGACAACACATAAGGTTCACACTGGTTTTAATAGAAGACATTGATTTTCATTTATAAAATATTGTGCATTTGAACATACAGTATATTCATGATGGGAGATGAAGAAGAGAAACACTGGCGGATTGGGATGCAAACCCTGCGTCAAACAAACAAACAAACAAGGGTAAACCTGTGAAAAAGAATAAGACTTCACTGCATGAGAAACGTGCCGATCCCAGAGTTATCTGCATCATGTGAGAGGTTTATGATTGGTATTAATTATGGTTCAGAGGGCAGCAATCTCAGTTAGGCTCTACTAGTTTACGTAGACTATTAGTTTATGTAATGGTAATGGCCTGGGTCAATAACAAAAGTCGTAGCCTACAATATGGCCACCTTCCACAGCCCCTTTTTGTGAATATACTGTATGTGCAAAAAAGAGTGATTAATGACGTGATGCAGTGGTCAAATGAAAAAAAGTGTTTTTGCATGGAATAGATATATTATTCATGATATGTAAGTGCTTATAGTGAGATAAAGCGACTTTGTCTGGTGTGTTGATGTGAAGAAGCAGTGGAGCTGTGTATCTCTGGTTCCTCCCGGGCAGCAGGGGGCGCTGCGAGCGTCTGGTCCGCGCGGAACAGCCACGGCTTCTTCGCTCTCTCCGCTGTGTGTCGGTCTGTATGCTCGATGCTCTTCTCTCGGACTCTAGTGCTGTAGTGACAGTTAGCCAAGCTTCTCTCGCTGTTGTGAGCTGGACGGGTTCATGCACT
>NW_015507624.1:45818-46034 GCF_001515645.1 Sinocyclocheilus grahami
CACCGGAGAGAAACCGTACCTGTGCTCCCACTGCGGGAAGAGCTTCTCTGATCCACTTCCAGCTTCACCAGTGGCTGCACACGGGAGAAAAGCCTCACCACTGCGGCGTCTGCAGGAGGAGCTTCCCTCAGCGCACTAATCTGCTGAAGCACCAGAAGACCCATACAGGAGAGAGACCCTTCAGCTGCTCTCGATCAGACGTGCTGAAGATCCACC
>NW_015507624.1:49186-78140 GCF_001515645.1 Sinocyclocheilus grahami
TGACCAGCACAAGGACCAGCACGTGACCAGCACAAGGACCAGCACATGACCAGCAAAAACCAGCATCCCAGTGTCAAAACTTACCTAACCAGCATATGCTGGTTTTTTCAACAGGGTTGAAAGAGAAAGACTTCAAGAAGTAGGACTGATGGGATCTGATAATACATATCTCACTCAAAGTGTAATTAGGAAATGTTTCAATGCAGTCCAGAGCAGAGGCGGACAAAGTACTCAACTCCATTACTTGAGTGAAAGTACAGATACTGCTGGTCAAATATTACTCCATTACAAGTAAGAGTTGTAAAGACAGATTTTTACTTAAGTAAAAGTACAGAAGTACTTGCTTTTAAAAGTACTTAAGTACCAAAAGTAAATTTCCTTTTTATGTGTAGCCATTCAATCACATCTGAACAGAGTAGACAGTGAAATCCTGTAAATACAGAGTGATAAGGAAGAAACAAAATCAAACCTGCTTTAAAACCCAGCAACACAACTGTAGAAATAAATATCACATTTGCAACTGGTCAGTGTTTAAAAAATGCTGGGAAATCACTTCATGTAGCCCCACAAAAGTGATTAAAACGTGACTTTCTTATTTTTCAGACAGTTTATTAGTAGAGAAGAAAAAAATCACCCACTGACTTTCAAAGCTGCTGCAGAGTAACGACTTTCTACTTCGAGGACCTTGATAGAAATGTAGTGGAGTGAAAAGTACAATATGTGTCTTTCAAATGTAGTGAAGTTAAAGTCATAAGTTCCCAGAAGAATTAATACTCAAGTAAAGTACAGATACTCAAAAGGTGTACTTAAGTACAATACTCAAGTAAATGACCGCCTCTGGTCAAGAGTTCATGAGGAATTGTTTCAGTATGACAGAATATAATCCCCCTGTTCTGCAGGTGTTCAGCAGGGGGCGCTAATGCACCTATAAGCTGCTTTGCCAGCCGCCAATAAAACACCAAAGAAGAAGAAGAAGCCGCAAAGATGTTCAGCGAGTTCAAAGTTTTCCTAACACACCAGGTGTGAAGCCCCATAAAGGATCATATTGACGGTAAGCTCGGTCAGCAGCCCTCATTAATACCGTGTCAGGTTATAAGATGCTGTTCTGCGTGTTTATCAGATCGTAGTAACTACATGGATTGAAACCGAAAGTGAAAGTAAACCAGCGGACTGTGTTCCTCGCTGCATGCGCTACACGAGACGAGAGCTCAGACCCCAGCGGCGTCCTTTCCTTTTAAACACATTAATAGCCGCAATTACTATAAAGCTAAATGATATCAAGCACCACTGCCTTTTCGTTTTCTTCCAAATATAAACAACTCATTTCGTTTTCATTTAAAAATCTAAAACATATTAATGTCCGGTTTAGGTAATATTGTGCACATATACTCTGATTATCTTCACTGCACGTTTAATAAAATGAAATATGGCAAGCACAACTCTGCCTTTTTTGTTAATGTCAGTTTTACTGAACAATAATCGCCATTATAAAAGTATAACTATAAAGTATTTCTGTAATAGGAAATAAGACAAAAGCAAACGATTCCCTAATTCAGCTTGCATTACGATTAATAAACAAATAATGAAACAGAACTTTGTGCTCAGTCAAAACAGTATGAGCTGGAAGCAACGATAGATTCCTGAGACCAAAGACTGGCCCTGAAGAGTTCTATCTGGTGTTTATCCGCTACAGAGGCACCAGAGCAGCGCCAGAGCAGCGGGGACTGTCGGAAGCACTGGCCGAGCTTCGGCTCCTCTGGCCGGGACCCGTGAGCACTGAGCGCCGCGGATCGGCTCCTCTGGCCGGGACCCGTGAGCACTGAGCGCCGCGGATCGGCTCCTCTGGCCGGGACCCGTGAGCACTGAGCGCCGCGGATCGGCTCCTCTGGCCGGGACCCGTGAGCACTGAGCGCCGCGGATCGGCTCCTCTGGCCGGGACCCGTGAGCACTGAGCGCCGCGGATCGGCTCCTCTGGCCGGGACCCGTGAGCACTGAGCGCCGCGGATCGGCTCCTCTGGCCGGGACCCGTGAGCACTGAGCGCCGCGGATCGGCTCCTCTGGCCGGGACTCGTGAGCACTGAGCGCCGCGGATCAGCTCTGACATCAGGGAACCACTTCTTCAAGCAGGCGCTGTCTTTATAAATAAACCGCAGATTTCAGTTTTAAACAACTACATTCTCACCTGAAATACTCTTAGAACTGCATTTCATGACACAATAATAGTAATATTTAGAAAATTACTCGGGTTTTCTCCTTAATGCGCCATTAACGCTCGCTGATTGGTGCGAAATGCATTGTGGGATACCTGGCTGCCTCAGGTTGGCTCTGGAAGCATGCTGGATAACTAGGGCCCTAGCTCAGTCCTTCAGAGGCTTGCAGGCTAGTCCTCCTCGGCATTAAACGCTAGAATGAGACGCATGTTCCCGCCCTCACCGCCACCGCACGGAAATACTGATGAAACTCACTTTTGGAAAAATACTTTGTATTACAAATCTTTGTTATTTGGCTTTCTATTAATGCAATACAATGAATCACAGCCGTCTAGTCTCCCCGTGGCTAACATTGTTGTCAGTTTAGCGTTTCGTGAGTAATTTACACCAAAACAAAAAAATAACATCTATGCTTTCATGTCCGAAAACATTGTTTTTGTCTTACATTTCATGATAAATTCAGAGAAGCTCAGTACTGACTCTTCGTTTTTCGTCAGTTTATTTTCCTGAGATGCAATGGGAACAAAGGATGCATCCTTCAGTTTCAGCTGAATGAAGGACGTGAGAACATCCCAAAATAACAGGGCAAACGTTCTGGCAAGGTTAAGAACAAACGTCTTTCCAGTAACCTTAAAGGTAGGGTAAGCGATTTCGGAGACTCCACCCTCTCTGCGTCATCACTCGGTAAAGCCACGCCTCCTCCGAAACACATGAGCACACACAGGCCGAGCAGAGGCTAACCAGCGGCGCGACGAGTGGAGGATCGGATGCAACTAGGGCTGGGCGATGTAGCAAAAATATCATATCACGGGTTTTTCTTTTTTTTTTGTCATTTTATCTCAAGAACAAAGATACACATTACAAATACACATAATATACAAATAAAACAAACAGTGTTTTATTTTTAGGTACAATAGGTGTATTTAGCAGGAGCATTCAAGAAGCTGAATGAACAAATATAAGAATAAAACACTGTATAGACTGATTCCTATTAAAGCAACTGTATTAAAGTTCTTCAGTCAAGAGTAGTGAGTGATTTTCCTCTTTGTGTTCTATTAACATTAAAGCAATATTTCACTGTTTACTTTCATTTTAGACATAACCAGCTGTCTATGAGTCTATGTAAACCTTGTGTGTTTTGACAGTTTTAGCGCAAAAGATAACTTAGTCCAGTAATCAGGCGCTGTTTGACAGGCTTTTAGTGCGTGCGCTTCGGGTGTACATGCTCAGAAAAGGCGCATGCAGTAACAGCACCGACAAGGCTTTAAAGCACATGCAAATAATGTCCTTTTATGATTGTGAATAAGTGCAGTCTCCTCTGAGAGTAACTACCTCTGAGTTAACACTGATGTGAATATATGTCGCGTTGTACAGTAACGTTATATACAGTATAATACATTTAGACCACTTATCTTAGTGATTGCTATCAGGATGTGAAGAGACTTTTAACCAGCATAACAAAACATGGTTTTTAACCAAATCACCTACAGCATTTCTGCTACATTCATTCTTCAGTGATGGGCCGCCGCACCAAAAATCATCCCCGCCACGGCGCAGCAGACAGAGCAGGACTTGAATTTCGGCGTGGGATTGCGGGTATTGCGCATCATTCTACTCATTCCTGCAGGTTCCGCGCTTGACAGATGATGGAAGAAAAGCAAAAAGACGTGAAATTGAACTCAGTACAGTACCGCACACATCAGCCGCCAATGAAACAGTGCGACTACAGAATTGAGTTCTGTTGTGCGCCTTATTGCGTGTGAATGGCCAAATACATACAGAATTGTCAAAATGCCCATCTTGGCGAGTATTCACGTAAATACAGTCGGTGTATAGGCTGTTAAGTGAATCTAAACCGTTCAGAAGCAAAGCACACGTGTAACATTATATTATATCCGTGCCTGAGGTCATGTTTATTTACAGTTAAGACTATCTAGTCTATCAATTGAATAGATTATTCAGTTTCTGTAGTACCTAAATATTACTGTTAGACCTACCTGAAAAACTTAAAATTGTTTTTTGTTTGTGCTATTGCTTGTCATTGATTTATTTGTTCTTTATTATTATTGTTTACTTGTCTTTTTTGTTGTTTAAGTGCAGGTGGGTGGGGAGGTCTAACCACCAGGCGGAGGGGGAATGGTCCATGGGTAATAGTGCTGCCACCACAGCTGGAAACACTGACCTACTCTGCCTTTAATGGAACATTTGTTATCTGTTAGATCATAATAGAAGGTAAGTTATGTTGGCATAAAACGTTAGCATTAAAACATATTTATAGACAATTCATGAAATGTTTTTTTTTTCAGAATAGTTCGACTTAGTTAAGTTTAGTTATATTTAGTTTTACTTCTACTTTTGCAGGACTTAATTTTCCAATTGAGTAACATTAATTGGAACACTAGCAAGACATTTTTAGTTTGTATTTTGGTAGCTGGGATATGTGCTGAATTAATAGTTTGAATACACTGTAAATTACTTCGATTTAAAACATCTGCTAAATGCATAAATGTAATATTGATATAATGTCCCCAGTGTATAGGGAAGATGTACAGATATACAGAGAAGATATCAGAATTTGAAATGAGGAAGAGGAAGAGGAAGATATCTTCATCTCCAGAACCCAGCTGTGTGTCTCTGAAGAGCAGTCAATCCATAAATCCTCCTCCTAAATTCTGCGATGAACCAGTGACCTCTGACCCCAGGTGATTATCAACATGTATTTGGTGATTTATCTGCTGTAGTGACAATATTTTAAGACATTTATAAAAATCACTGCACAATGTCATTGTTTACTGATATAGCAAGATAAATCTAATGAAATGTGCAAATAATATAATAATACCTATTATTTATAGGCACCTTTTACGGCACTCAACGACACCTTACAACAAAAGTCAATAAAATACAATCTATACAAAACAAAGACAAACAAATCAAACAATCAAATCACTAAAAGCCTTTCTAAACCAATACCTTTTAATCTGAGTTTTAAACTGGGATATAGAATCCAGCTGGTGGATTTGCAATGTGAGGGAATGAGGCGCTGCGTTGAAACGCTTTGGGAACGCTTCTGCGTGACCGCGCTCTGGATCATGTGTGGAATGGTGAGACGTCACGGGCGGGGTGACGTAACGGCCGGGAAGTATAAAAGCACATGCGGTGGATACAGCAGCAGCTTCTGAAAGGTGAAGGAAGCACTCACAGGGATGCAGGAAGTATGGCATGAGACACAGCGTCTCGTTTCCTCGGGTTACATACGTAACCCAGTGACATTCCCCTTCAAGAACTCACACTGCGTCGAAACGCTTTAGGAACGAGAATGTCCACACCTTCATGCTTACAAGTCTCTGCCTAGTATGGATGGGCACAGCTAGGCTGAGAGAACAGAAGAGCCAGGAGTGGCGTCAAGGTTATAGAACCGGACAAACGTAAGTGGAGTGGACTAGGGCTGTCAAAATGGCTGAAAATCTACATTTGAATTTTTTACTTAAATATTAGCAATATTCAAATTATATTCAAATTTAAAAGGCATAATTTCAGTTAGGGGGAAAAAAGCTCTTTCTTCTCTCCTGAGGCCACAAGAGGGCGCATTGAGCAAAATATTATGCACATTTCTTCAAAGCATAATAAAATAACACGACTATCTTTGAAAAAAGTGCATAATGTTTAAAATAATAATTATAATTATTGTATAATAATTATATAATTAATAAAGTTGCTTAAACAATTAGAAACAAAACAGCATAATGCAACTATGTATAGTTTAATAGAAAGGACCGAAAACCAATCACAAAGAGTACTTTCTTCATTTAAAAACTTGAGATGCAGTGGGATGGGGAAAACCGCCATAAAGTCTTGAGACATGTTTTTTAAAACTTGAACTTACATTAATTTTACATGGCTTTCTAAACATGCGGCTCTCTGGTGCGAGACACGAGTGCAACGGTGATAGATGTCCCTCTAGAAAATGCGATAAATATGCGTTCTGTGTGAACGGCTTGGTTTCGGTTTTGACGTAAACAACATCATCCCCGCATTGATTGTTCTCTTTTTCTGCAATATTTTGAATGAACAACGTAGCAGCTCCGCATCTAGTGGGTTCAACTTCAACTGGATAGGCTAACAAAAGCATTAAAATGCAATGACACTTGCATAGTCATCGCATTTCGTGCGCCACTGATAAGACTGCCTGATGCACACCTAAAATTGTGGATTTTTATTTTAAATTCGACGAATATTCGAAATTCAAAATTTTTTTGACAGCCCTAGAGTGGACCATCCCACAGCGTTGCAAATATCATGTAACGAAACACCTGAAAGAAAGGCCTTGGAGGCCGCCATACCCCTAGTAAAGTGAACCTTGACCCCCAAAGGAGAAGGGAGATCAGAGGACTCATAGGCTATGGAAATAGCATCCACAATCCACCTATTTAGGGTCTGCTTGGCCGCAGGGAGACCTTTCTTAGAAGGGCATAGCAGACGAATAACTGATCTGACTTTCTTCACAGGGCAGCTCTCTGGACATAGAAGAGATGGCTATTAAAAATACAGTCTTGACTGTAAGGTACCGCTCCGAAACCTCCTCCAAAGGTTCAAAAGAAGGTTTACAGAGTGCTTCTAGAACAGTAGAGGAAACACATAATGTGGAGGGGGATAACCCTGCGGAAAACCGTTCTTGCAGGGACTGAACCAATCGGCAACCAGTCTTGGGCTGCAAGGTGATATGGCTGTGGCTATAGTCTTGGGCTGCAGGGTGATATGGCTGTGGCTGTAAACAATAGAGCGCTTACTGAACAACAGAAGCTGACGCTGTATCCACCGCACGTGTTTTTATACTTCCTGGTCGTTACGTCACCCCGCCCGTGATGTCTCGCCATTCCATTGGATGGATTACACACGTGATTCAGAGCACAGTCACGCAGAAGCATTCCCAAAGCGTTTCGATGCAGCGTGAGTTCCTGAAGGGGAACTCCATAATATTGGGGCTAAAGGCACTAGCTCCAAAATAACTTAACTTGACATTTGGAACAATCAATAGCCACGTTTCCACTGTCAGGCCAAAAGCGGGCGTGCTAGTGCGTGGCAGGGCCAGTCGCGTTTCCACTGTCACTTCCGGGGCTTGATCGGGCCTCGTCGGGGCTTCCTTGCGGCCAACGGCCAGGGATTTTCGGTCAAAGCAGGCCAAGTGGGGCTAGAGGAGTGGTCATGAACAAAGGCGGAGTTATCCGAGTTAGAGACGGTCTGCACCGCTGTTCATTTCCCATGTTTTCATATTAAGCTACCAGCTAACATCAACATTCAAGACATTTAGAACAATTTTAATGGCAAAACTCACTTTCAGACACCAGCGAGCATCTGAATTAAATTACGATTTGGACGTGATGGGAATTCTGATCACCGTATGAGGCAGAAATGTATTATACATGATGTTAAAGTCTGCATATGCTAACAATCGCTATAATAAAATCAATCTATGCTTATGAAAATACCAGAGAATGCTTGAAGAACTTAGACAAATCATATAAGATTATAATCATATATTTATTTGGTTTAATATTTGTTCTGTCTCCTCCATGTGTCTTTATTTATACCGGACTTCTGCATCCGCATATGTCATAAATTTCATATATACTGTGTAACTTATAACTCTGATTTTCTGTCTAATAACTCAGATTTTCCTGACTCCCACTGGCCCAACAGTGGAATAGCGGCTAATAAGTCTGCAAAAGATGATCTCTAGAGAATGTGAAAGAATGTATGGTTGAAGGAGATCAGATAAATAAGGAAGAGCCAAATCATAAAGAGCTTTGTAGGTGAGCAACAAAATTTTGTAATGAACATGGTACTGTACATGAAGCCAATGTAGCTGGAAAAAAAATAGGTGCTATGTGGTCAGAAATATGTGAATGCATTACAATGAACAGTGAATGTGCATGGGTCCAGCTGAGTTCTGCATTAACTGCAGTCTGTGAAGTTATTTTTCACACCAAATAAAATAGTTACAATAACCAATCCGTGATGTTACCAAAGCATGAATAAGAACTTCAGTGCTATGGTGAGAAAGTGATGAACAGAGTCTAGCAATGTTATGTAAATAAAAAAAAATGCAATGCATGAAATATTATTAATGTGTGAACCAAAAGAAAGCAAACCATCAAATATATGCCAAGACTTTTCACTTTGGTGGAAATATTAACTGAGCAGTTATCAATTCGATTGAGTTTTAGATGAAGTAGACTTAGACCCACCAAGAATGACTTCAGTTTTGAGAAGTTCTTAGTCAAACAAACGTTAACATCCTACAAACATTTAGTAAGTTCAAGAGGGGGATGGGAAATATTAGTGTGATGAAGTAGCTATCCCCGTTGGATACAGCGCACGCACACACTTACCGGACCACACACACACACACACACACTCACCACGCTGATTTCCGTCCCCTCCGTTTGCTTGCCAGCCGAGCGGATGTACATGCCATCTTGACAGCCCATGGACAGTTTCACACATTACATTTCCCTGTTTCAGATTCATCCTGTCCATACATACTACATAACGCATGCATTTTGTCTTGTTTATGTCTTGTGTTTGTCACAAGTGTTTGGCATGGTCATTCTTGCTGGTGGTGCCGGCAAAACCAAGCGATTGATCGTCACTCGCTTATGACTTCATTTTTGGTGCCGCGCTGGTAAAAAGGGAGGCAAGACTCACATTTTTCACTCATCATCAGAAGGGAAAAGTTGGATTTCAGACATTGCAGCGACCGGGCGAAAACTGTCATTTTGGCTATATATATATATATATATATATATACATACACACTCACTGGCCACTTTATTAGGTACACCTGTTCAATTGCTTGGTAACACAAATTGCTAATCAGCCAATCACATGGCAGAAACTCAATGCATTTAGGCATCTAGATGTGATGAAGACGACTTGCTGAAGTTCAAACCGAACATCAGAATGGGGAAGAAAGGGGATTTAAGTGACTTTGAACATGGAATGGTTGTTGGTGCCAGACAGGCTGGTCTGAGTATTTCAAAAACTGCGGATCTACTGGGATTTTCACACACAACCATCTCTAGGGTTTACAGAGAATGGTCTGAAAAAGAGAAAATATCCAGTGAGCGGCAGTTGTGGGGACGAAAATGCCTTGTTGATGTCAGAGGTCAGAGAAGAATGGGCAGACTGGTTAGAGATGATAGAAAGGCAACAGTAACTCAAATAACCACTCGTTACAACCAAAGTATGTAGAATACCATCTCTGAACGTGCAACACATCGAACCCTGAAGCAGATGGGCTACAGCAGCAGAAGACCACACCGGGTGCCGCTCCTGTCAGCTAACATATACAGACGCACACATTATACATTACATATATACATATTTACAAAATCATACTATATATACTGTGTGTATATATATATATATATATTTATAGTATGGTTTTGTAGTCCACGCATGCTTTGTATTACCGTAAGAAAGACATTTTATATCAGAGAAACAAATTTTTATTGTTTAGTACGTTAAACATTTATAGAAATATATTTATAAAATATATTTGAGAACAGAGTATTAATAATAAACATGGTCTAAACATTCTTAGACTCGTAGCATTCATCATGCACGCCTATTACTTTTATATCGTATTGTTTTATATTATATAGAGCATGAAAACATCATCTTGTGGTAACAAATTTAGATACAATGAAGTGCCTGTCGTATTCAAAATGTTTCACTCGATTTAAAAAAATGTAATCGGGAATTATAGTTTGGGAAAAACCCAACTAGTAAATGTGTTCAAGTTTATGCCACAATAACAGGTAAAGTAATGCAAAAAATAAACATTACGTACTCATTAGAATGATCTCCTCGGCTGGGTCAGGTTGCGCGTCGCATCTTTTTCCTTTTCTGAGGTAAATCCTGGGTTATTCATCTCAGCGCGACTTTTTCCAGAAATTAACAGTAGCCAAGATGAACTAGATGAACCTCACACTTTGTGCACGGAGCTGATGTGGACGTTTACATGCGGCGCATCTCACGAGGACGATTGTTATAACAAAAGCTAAAGTAGCTCGTGGGCGTGGTCACATTAACAATAATTAGATCAGACGGAGAAACTGGACATGGCGTTGGTTTCATACGGATTACTTTATTACAGAATATTTGTTTTCAACATGACTTCATTTAAAAGTAGACATTTCAAGCTTTCTATAGATATATTTCTCATGTCGTTGTGTCATGTATTTGCTGAGTTTCAGCGAGTTTCTAAAAGCAGTTCGCGAAGTCAGAGAAGACAGAACGCGCACCGTTTATTTTTGCAAAAGCACAAAGTTTTGTTGTTATTGTGAGTGTAAACAAATAAAAGTAGACACTTAACAGTTTCGAATGATGTATAACAATAAAATTGACAGAGTATTTTTAGTGTCTTTCACACTGATCCTAAAAAAAAGTAAGCTGGTCGCGCCGGCACGACCGTCGACCCCAGGGAGTTAACAAGTTTATACAATTCTTCCTCTCCTATAGTAGAGAATGCGTGGAATTGTTCCTCTGGGGATCTATAGCACACTATCTGATGCGATACTGTAGCTGACGGCTGCATGGTTACAATTTTATCTCTAAAAGTATCGATCTTGGAAGTAAAGTAGTTAGTTGACATGGTCTCCGCTGACATTCAGGGCTGTAGAGGACATCAGCATCTGATCTGGATACAGCCTGGATCTGGTGGCTACGGTGACCTCGGAATAAGAGAGAAACAGACTAATATTAGCGTAGATGCCATTCTTCTAACGATGTAGCAAGTACATTGGGTGTTATGGGAAGTGTTCTTTTGGATCTTTAACCCTCTAAGTGCCAAAGTCGCAAAATTGTGACAAGACGTCATACTTAATAAAATAGACTGTAGTTCCTAATATGGTGTAATATAATATAAATACATTTGTATTCCCTACCACTAGATGGCAGACATGTAGTACTTCGATTCTAGACCAAAATTACGTCACGTTCCTATTCAAAGTGTTCGAGGAAATAGCAGCGCAAGTGAGCTATCGTGTCATTAATGCGGAAGCAGTTCAGTTCATAGCGTGTGGGTAAATTGTGAGATTTGTGAGAGTAAATCGCCAAATGGCTAATAAAAAGTTGTACCGTGAGGATGTGTTGCAAATGTTATTCGCCGATTCTGACTCTGAAGGGGAATATTTGCCTTTTGGAAATGACGATCGGTCGTCTAATAATCTCGCTTCTCACGGTACATCTTTGCAGCGCAATGGTGCCGCTGTGCAAGCGAGAGTGTTCATGAAGCACAAACAAGTGATTATTTTCACCCTTTGCCCAACGGGGATGGGGGTGGCAGGGGTGGACGTGGTCGTAGTGTCCATAGGAGAGCTGTTGCTAGAGGTAGAGGCAGCAGGAGTAGGAGAAATAGGGCTGGAAGTAGCACTAGCTCTTTGGATCCAGAGCGCTCTGACTGGATCCAAAGAGCTAGTGCTACTTCCAGCCCTATTTTGTCCCAAAGAGGTGGGAGTGTCCGCGGTACACGGTGCAGTCAGTGTGGAGTAGGTCTGTGCACTGTGCCATGCAATGAGAGGTACCATACTCTCAAGAACTATAAACTGTGTCACCTAGATACCTGATTGGGCAGATAGCTGGTCAACTGATCAAAAAATAGGCACATGCATTTTACTATGGCGCAGTAATATAGCAATAATTTACTACTTTCTCCTGTTTTATTGTTGATTTCCTCTTTTGATCATTTGAAATGAGGACAAAAAGACAGCAACAAAAAAACATGCAAATAAGTTCAAACATCAATTCAATATCTACTATTTCCTGAATATTATGAAATATAAAATGGCCGCCCCTGATGACGTCATAATATGCAGATTAGACGAGTATATTTACACCCCACATAAACTTTCTGTCATGCCCAACATTTTTCTAATTTACTATCTTTAAGCCATTTCAAGCCACAAGCTTTTGAAATCTTGATGTCAAAATCCAGCATTTTTCCAAAAATCCCTAGCACCTAAAGGGTTCATCTAGATTTAAACTGACAGAGTGTGTCTGCCTCCCGAACAACATTAGGTAGATTGTTCCAGAGTTTGTGCGCTAAATAGGAAAAGGATCTGCTGCCCGCAGTTGATTTTGATATTCTAGGTATTATCAAATGGCCAGAGTTTTGAGATCGCAGCGGACGTGAAGGACTATAATGTGATATGAGCTCGCTCAAGTATTAAGGAGCTAAACCATTCAGATTTTAAAATGTATTCATTGTTCAATATGGAGCCAGTGCAGAGTTGACAGAACAGGGCTAATAGGGTCGTACTTCCTGGTTCTAGTAAGAACTCTAGCTGCTGCATTTTGGATCAGCTGGAGTTTGTTTATTAAGCGTGCAGAACAACCACCCAATAAAGCATTACAATAATCGAACCTTGAGGTCATGAAAGCATGAGTTAATGTTTCTGCATTTGACATTGAGAGCATTGGTCGTAATTTAAATATATTTTTAAGATGGAAAAATGCGGTTTTACAAATGCTAGAAACATGGCTTTCAAAGGAAAGATTGCTATCAAATAGCACACCTAGGTTCCTAACTGATGACGAAGAATTAACAGAGCAGCCATCGAGTCTTAGACAGAGTTTTAAGTTATTACATTTGGAGGTTTTTGGTCCAATAATTAAAACCAGTTTTTTTTCTTCTTCAGAATTTAGTATTAGGAAATGACTAGTCATACAGTTTTTATATCAACTATGCATTCTGTTAGGTTTGTGAATTTGTATGTTTCATTGGGCCACAAAGAAATATAGAACTGAGTATCATCAGCATAACAGTGAAAGCTAACACCGTGTTTCTTGATGATATCTCCCAAGGGTAACATGTAAAGTGTGAAAAGCAACAGTCCTAGTACTGAGCCTTGTGGTACTCCATACAGTACTTATGATCAATATGATATCTCGAATTGATGACGATCAGATAAGTAAGATTTGATCCATGACAATTCAATTCCACTAATGCCAACATTATTTTGTAGAAATCCTCACAGATACCATTTCTCTCTAAAAAAGAACAAACTGGAGTGCACAAACACATTGTTGCGCTTCTTCTCGCAAGAATGATGTTGATCACTAATTTCTGGCACACACCACACCTATCAAGGAAGGGTACTGTAGCCGGACCAGGGTTTACCATCCCGAATCATACTGTATTGTACTGTACCGAACCATACCGCTCAGTGGAAACGACCTATAATATTCCTGTAACACATCCATTAAAACCTCTCCTTGACACATCTCTCGACTCTTTCCTCCAAGCAGTTTCTCCCAGAATCCTCCAGTCTTTCCTCACAGCATGGAAATATTTTAAAGCATTCCACCTCTCATTTAAGCTACTTTTTCCTGATTTCTCCCTGCTCTCTATCACATCCTTTATCTCCTACCTTAACAGTGTTAAAGGCCTTCAAGTCGGGTCCATCAAAGGTTACGGAAGTGGCATCCAGTTTTTTCACAAACTAATTTACAGCACTCCCTCCCTTGAAATAACTAATTCTCAAACCTCCCTCTCAAACCTTGTTCTCTGGCGGTGGTCTCTTGGTTATTTGCTTCTTTGGGGGAGTTCTCTGGGTTTGGGTTATATTCCGAGTGCCTCCCCTCAGACAGCATGCCAAATATGCTTAATATTCTCTCAGTCTGATTATATGTAAGTGTAAACTTGTGAATGTGTGGTTTTGTGTTTACAGTGTGGATCATGGAGGAGAGAGCAGGATGAGAGCAGGACTACAAAAGTGTAGGTCTACAAACACACACACTTCTTGAGTAATCTATATTTATCATGCTTTAGTTTCCTCGGTAAATTACATATTTAAAAAAAGTAAATTTTTTCTGACAGCTGGACTGTTAATTATTAATTGATTAATTATATTTTATTTCTTATAGTTAATAGTTACGTTTATATTTCTTGTGTAAATACTTTTATCTTTTGCGGTTTTAATGTGATATATGAATACAAAGCTTAACCAAAAGATTAATCAGTCGAAACATTACTGATATTATTTTGCACTAGTGTCGTCACGATACCAAAATTTCAGTTCAGTCAGGACCACTCTGGCAGTAAAAAACTATTTATTGATTATACACAACATTTGGTTTGGTGGTATGGTTTCGTGTGTGGGGTTCAGCAAAACAATATATATAAATAGTAGCTGCCTGTAATAACCCCCCGGAACCATCAGCATAACATCAAGATAATGATAGTGGGATTGCTTGGGAAATTTGTCTTGGTGGCAGGGAGGGTTGGATGCGAGCTTGACTAAGCTGGAGGTGAGTGATAGTGCCACATATACTGTATATGCACGTACCTGAGATAGGAGAACCGTTGGGATTAGAGGGATCTGAACAACTGATAGTAAGCTGTTGCGGAACTCTGCCTACATGGCCTGTCTGAACTAACGCTTGCGCTAGATTAGTCGGTACCATTACCAGTAAAAACTCCTGTTACAATCATAAAATCTGTCTCTACTGCAAAATCAATCTCTTATTCACAGCATCTTTACACTTTGTTGCTTATAGAGAAAAAATAGTGAAGAACACTGAATAGTGAGCACATCTGTGAATAGTGAGGAGATTCTGGACTTTGCAAATACAGTCAAAGCTGTAAACACACAGACATCGTCACTGTTGTGTTGTTCTTGATGTATCTCTCTTCTTGTGTTTAGATGCCTGTGATCTCACACTGGACCCAAACACAGCAAACACTCAACTCATTCTGTCTGATGAGAACAGGAAGATCACAAGTGTGGAAGATCTTCAGCCGTATCCTGATCATCCAGAGAGATTTGAATATGCTCCTCAGGTTCTGAGTGTTGAGAGTCTGACTGGACAATGTTACTGGGAGGCTGAATGGAGTGGGAGGTTTGCTATTATAGCAGAAAAAAAGTAAATTTTTTCTGACAGCTGGACTGTTAATTATTAATTGATTAATTATATTTTATTTCTTATAGTTAATAGTTACGTTTATATTTCTTGTGTAAATACTTTTATCTTTTGCGGTTTTAATGTGATATATGAATACAAAGCTTAACCAAAAGATTAATCAGTCGAAACATTACTGATATTATTTTGCACTAGTGTCGTCACGATACCAAAATTTCAGTTCAGTCAGGACCACTCTGGCAGTAAAAAACTATTTATTGATTATACACAACATTTGGTTTGGTGGTATGGTTTCGTGTGTGGGGTTCAGCAAAACAATATATATAAATAGTAGCTGCCTGTAATAACCCCCCGGAACCATCAGCATAACATCAAGATAATGATAGTGGGATTGCTTGGGAAATTTGTCTTGGTGGCAGGGAGGGTTGGATGCGAGCTTGACTAAGCTGGAGGTGAGTGATAGTGCCACATATACTGTATATGCACGTACCTGAGATAGGAGAACCGTTGGGATTAGAGGGATCTGAACAACTGATAGTAAGCTGTTGCGGAACTCTGCCTACATGGCCTGTCTGAACTAACGCTTGCGCTAGATTAGTCGGTACCATTACCAGTAAAAACTCCTGTTACAATCATAAAATCTGTCTCTACTGCAAAATCAATCTCTTATTCACAGCATCTTTACACTTTGTTGCTTATAGAGAAAAAATAGTGAAGAACACTGAATAGTGAGCACATCTGTGAATAGTGAGGAGATTCTGGACTTTGCAAATACAGTCAAAGCTGTAAACACACAGACATCGTCACTGTTGTGTTGTTCTTGATGTATCTCTCTTCTTGTGTTTAGATGCCTGTGATCTCACACTGGACCCAAACACAGCAAACACTCAACTCATTCTGTCTGATGAGAACAGGAAGATCACAAGTGTGGAAGATCTTCAGCCGTATCCTGATCATCCAGAGAGATTTGAATATGCTCCTCAGGTTCTGAGTGTTGAGAGTCTGACTGGACAATGTTACTGGGAGGCTGAATGGAGTGGGAGGTTTGCTATTATAGCAGTGTCATATAAAGGAATCAGCAGGAAAGGAGGATGGAGTGACTGTTGGTTTGGATTCAGTGACAAATCCTGGAGTCTGTTCTGCTCTAATAATAGATTTACTGTCTGGCACAATAATAAATACACTTATATACCCACCGTCCGTTCATCCTCTAATAGAGTAGGAGTGTATGTGGACGTGTCGGCCGGCTCTCTGTCCTTCTACAGCGTCTCTGACACACACACACTCACACACTTACACACATTCAACACCACATTCACCGAACCCCTTTATGCTGGATTTAGACTTTATCAGATGAACTCCTCAGTGTCTCTGTGTGATATTAAAGAGCCTCCTGTGAGAATCATCAGTGATCCACACGCCGCCGGGTGAGTGAAATATACTGTATACTGTACTAGTGACAGATTTTCCAGACTGTGACTAATAGTTCAGGGCTCTGTTCTTCATACATCACTGAATATGTCCCAGTTAATGTGATACCAGATCCTCTAATCTTGACAATTCCTCTCTGGCAAATGTAGTTTTTTTAAGTGCACAGATTTGATTAGTATATTTGTTTGGAGTTGCTGTTTTTATTGAAAAAGTCACATGTATCGATACTAGAAAGCAGGGGTGCATTTCACATACAGCAATATAACTCGCTGATTAACTACCATAGTATGAAGAATCACTGGAGAAACTAACCAACTAGTCATGACTGTTTCCCAAAACCACAGTGCCATGATCTAAGCTCTGTCATTGATCCACTCGTTCAATATGTAGGACAGTCGTTAATGATGTCATGTGCAGGTGATGGAGTAATAGCTTCTGCTAATTAATCAGTCCGAGATCTCAGAGATGCTGCTGTAACGAACACTGAACCTGATGATGACTTCACTGTTTTTGTTCCCTGTCGTTTTGCTTTATTTGACATTTGATTCCTCACGATTTCCTCTTTCATGATACTCTGGGGTTCCCTTACACATTTATGCACAAGAGCACTCTTCAAACACAGCACTGGACACACTAAAATATATAGATCAAATTGTATATATTTAATTAGAATGAAAGGGACAGAGTGTACTGCATGTTAGTTTGCTTATTGTACTCAATAGCATGAGCTGTTTAACATGTCATTTAACAAAACAGAATGGGACACCATACTTGGAATTTGTGCTGTGCATTTAACCCATCCAAGTGCACACACACACACACACACACACAGTGAACACACACCCGGAGCAGTGGGCAACAGAGTATGTGAGCGGAGTGGAGCTGCAACAATTTCCCCTCCGTGCTCCAAGCATTCAACAATCACTCCACTCCATCTCCACTCCAGGTTCAGCATTCCCCGCTCCACTCGCCACTCCTCTGAGCAGAAACACCGTTCTGTCTTTGCTCCATGACGAAATTTGTGGCTAAAATATTTCAGTGTTTTGAAATATCACAAACGTCTGTTCAGAACTTATATTACAGTAAATGAAAAATAAATGCACTATACTAGAAGAATAGTTTTAACATGGTTTACTGGAACACTACAATTAACCCACGTCTATATTAAATGACTTTAACTCGCTTGTCTGTGCAGCTGTAACTTTTCTATTTTTAAGCTGATAAATCACAGGACAGCGCTGACAATAATTTTCAGCACTCCTGAATGTTTCTATGTGTAGTGCCCCTTACCCTTTCCACTAATGGGCGGAGCACCCAGTTTCTAATGATGTGTCTCCCGACGTAACTAACCTACTTCCTTCCCATTTCCCACTGATCACTGTACTTAAATTAAATGTTAAGTGGTGGTCTTTCTGAAAAATTGGTAATGTAAATCACCAAGGGCAAGTTCTTAACAATTCACACAATTTATTTTTAAAAAATTAAATCAAAGAAAGAAAATAATATAAATCTAGAGTAAATGGATTAAATTAAATACAATGTGTGTTGGTTGTTTTCTTTCACATGAAATTTTGGTTCTGAGAAGATACTTTATCTAAAGGTAATTTTAATACCTGATACTCAAATAACAATAGGTAAGGCAAGGCAAGGCAAGGCAAGGCAATTTATATTATTCATTTCATACACAATGGTAACTAAAATTGCTTTACATAAAAGGAAGTAAAATAATCATTTAAAAAATCATAACAATAAAACAGGGAACTTAAAAACATTTAAAATGATTTAGAAATTGAAATAAAATGAATTTAAAACAGTTAAAAATAGAAAATTATTATACATAAAATACAGTGCAATCAGTTCGGACGTAGCACAGTGCTCATTCAATAAATGCACAGCTAAACAGATGAGTTTTGAGTCTGCATTTAAATGTGACTAATGTTTTAGCACATCTGATCTCTTCTGGAAGCTGGTTCCAGCTGCGGGCGGCATAATAACTAAAAGCGGACTCCCCTTGTTTTGGTACTCAACTAATTGCTAATACTTAACTTGTATCACTAAGAAACAGTAATTCACTTCCCTTGTGAAATATGACACTAAAACAGCAGTCAGAATGCAAATACTCAATATAAATCAAATGAAACAAGCTAAATAGCAACGGTGTAATGTGGGCCCCACACACACACTCTCAGTTTCAATAATTCCTATATGTTGAAGGCCTGCATCGTCGCTTGAGAACGGTGTGGCCGTTAAACCCAACAAATGGCCTCTTCGCTCCGAAGAGCTAAATAAACAAACAAGAGTGCCTGTGTCCGCTTGTGTCAACACACGTGCTGTCCACCGAACTTGTTAGAAACTCCGTATTCGTCTGATGTCTCACCCGCGGTCCGCTGGATGACGAGAAATCCCGCAGTGCCAGAGGAATTCTAAACCGCGTGGGGATTTAGAACGCTATCTGGTTCCTCCATCCCGTATACTTATTCCTCGAAATGATTAAGAAACTTCCAACTTTCATTAAATATAAGATCTAGCCACTTAGATAGCGGCTATTTTTTGTCTCTCCCTCTTCACTCTCCACCAACTTCTCCAATCAGAATTCTCAGTACCTGCACAGGGGTGGGAGTAGGTAAAATACTGACCAATCACAAATAAAAGAACATACGTGCTGGTCAAATGCACATTTTGAGCAAGTACATTTCACATAAACATTTACTGTAATCACTGTAACATTACAACAAATGAAATGACTCTAATCTAATGATATGACTACATAACATTTATGACAACTTAACTCAGGAATGTCAGAAGCATCTACATATTGTCGCGGGGTGAATGAGGATCTGGACCCGGGATACTCGCCACACCCCAGGCGGGGGGCCAGGTGTTGCCCTGGTATTGTGGGGAAACACACAACTCGTTGTGGGGGTATTACGGGGGGGGGTTCGTTCGTATATAGGGTGAAGGGGCAGCCGAAGTCTGGGGCATGCAGGACCGGGGAGGACGTCAGAGCCGTCTTGAGGGCCTGGAAGGCGGCTTCGGTCTTGGGAGTCCAGTCTATCCTCTCCGGCTGCCCCTTCCTGGTAAGGTCTGACAGGGAGCAGGCTATAGAGGAGAAGTTAGGTATGAAACACCGGTAGTAGCCCTCCAACCCCAAAAATGCCCGTACCTGCGTCTTGTTGGCGGGACGTGGGAACTTCTTTACCGCCTCGACCTTCTTTTCCTGGGGCATGATGAGCCCCCTTCCAATCTTGTACCCCAGGTATTTTGCTTCGGTGAGGCCGAGGTGGCACTTCTTGGGGTTGGCAGTCAGGCCAGCCCGCCGGAGCTCTGTCAACACCCTCCGTAGATGCTCCAGGTGAGTCTCCCAGCCCTCAGAGTGTATAACGATATCATCCAGGTAAGCCGTGGTGTAGGCTTGGTTGGGCCGGAGCAAGATGTCCATCAACCGCTGGAACGTGGCTGGTGCCCCGTGTAGGCCGAAGGGTAGCACCCGGTAATGCCAGTGGCCATTGGGACTGCTAAAGGCTGTCTTCTCCCGGGACTCCTGGGAGAGGGGCACCTGCCAATATCCTTTGGTGAGGTCCAAGGTGCTGATGTATCGAGCCTTGCCCAGCCGGTCCAAGAGCTCATCCACCCGCGGCATGGGATAGCCGTCAAAGGCGGAAACTTGATTGACCTTCCTGAAGTCATTACAGAACCGGAGGGTGTTGTCCGGCTTTGGAACCATCACTATGGGGCTGGCCCAAGGGCTACGAGAGGGTGATTCCCGGTTGGAGCATCTTCTTGGCTTCCTCCTCTATAGCTGGCTGGCGAGTTTCTGGTATCCGGTAGGGCCGCTGCCGGACTACGACTCCTGGTGGTGTGCGCACCTCGTGCTCGATGACCGTGGTTCTACCCGGGGTCTCACTGAACACATCCTGGAACTGACTGACCAGGGCCTCGAGTTCCGCTTTCTGGGTCGCCGACAGCTGCGGTTCCACGTCCACTACTGGAGGCCCGGTATGGGCCAGCGCGTCGAGTTGCTCGGGCCGGGGAGCCCACTTCTTGAGCAAGTTGACGTGGTAGATTTGCTCCGTCTGTAGGCGGCCAGGTTGCCGCACCCGGAACGTCACTGGTCCCATCCGTTCCACTACAGTGTAGGGCCCCTGCCAGGTCGCTAGGAATTTACACGCAGCTGTCGGGACCAGTACCACCACCCGATCACCTGGCTGGAACTCCCGGGCCTGGGCGGGCCGGTCGTACAGGCGTTGCTGGATGCGCTGGGCGGTCACGAGGTGTTCTTTAACCAGAGGCATGACTCGGTCAATCCTTTCCCTCATTTCCCGCACGTGCTTGACGAGGCTACGAAGGGGAGCGGGTCGGTTCTCCCACGCTTCCCGAGCAACGTCTAGAAGGCCCCTGGGCTGTCTCCCAAACAGCAGTTCGAAGGGGGTGAAGCCTGTGGAGGCCTGTGGTATTTCCTGGACTCCAAAGAGCACATACGGGATCATGAGGTCCCAGTCACGCCCATCTTCGATCACCACCCGCTTCAGCATCCGTTTGAGCGTCTGGTTAAACCGCTCCACCAAGCCATCCGTCTGCGGGTGGTAGACCGACGTCCTCAGCTGTTGGACCTTGAGGAGGTGACAGAGGTCCGCCATGACCCGGGACATGAAGGGGGTACCCTGGTCAGTCAGGATTTCCTTTGGGATCCCGACTCGGCTGGCCAGCAGGAATAGTTCTTGGGCAATGTTCTTGGCGTTGGCCGCCCGAAGAGGAATGGCTTCCGGGTACCGGGTGGTATAGTCCAGGATAACCAGGATGTGCTCATGTCCCCGGGCAGACTTCGGCAGCGGTCCCACCAGATCCATCCCGATCCGCTCGAAGGGCACATCGATGACGGGTAGTGGAATGAGTGGGCTGGAGGGAGGACGACAAGGAGACATCTGCTGGCAGGTGGGACAGCTACGCCAGAAACGTTTCACTTCCACCTCTAGACCGGGCCAGTGGAAACGGTCCCTGATGTGTTGGACGGTATTTTCGGCCCCTAGGTGCCCCTCCATTGGGTGGCCATGTGCCAGCTCCATGACTGTCTCTGTCTTGGTGGTAGGCACGACCAGGAGGAATTTGTCCTCCCCCCGCCTGTGGGCGACACAGTACAGCAGACCATTTCTTATTTCAAAATGAGGGAGGGGGTGTGGGCCCGGAAGCCTGTCTACCTCATCAACGCGGCGCACTTGATCCCAACAGTTTCGCAGGCGGTCGTGCTCGCGTTGCTCCCTTCCGAATGAGCCCCTGGTCGTGACCTGTGAAAACACATCGAGGTAGACAGACGGAAGATTAGCGGGCTGACACTCACCCTCCCTCTCGCTGTCCGTCGCTAGGTAGGCCGGCCTTGGGCTGGGCGGTCCCCGATGGGTTTGCCGTGGCCCGTTCCGGGCGGTACGGCCTGGCATCCTGGGTCCGAGGAGGAGCTTCTGGAACCCCGGCCAGTCCCGTCCCAGGAGCAGAGGTACAGGGAGATCCTGCACAATGCCCACCTCGATGGCCCAGGTCCCGGGTTCCGCTGAAATCCACACTGTGCGGGCCGGCACATAGCGGGTGTCTCCGTGCACACACGTCAGTGGCAACTTTGACTTCTGTTTGGGCCTTGGTTGTACCAGGGTAGGTTGCACTAGGGTGACTGAACTGCCGGAATCCAACAAGGCCTGTACTGGTTTCCCCTCTAGCTTTACCATCCGGCTGGGGCCAGGGGAAAGTCCGTCCTGATGCAGGAAACACCCGGCCATCCAGGCTCGGGCCATCGGTGCTGGGGGTTCAGTGTGCATCGGCTCATCCACAAAGTCAGGGAACGCCGGTCTGCTGCCTGGTCGCGGTGCACCTTCGAGCAGAAGCCGCTCCACCACCCTGCGGGGCGCCAGGCCTGCTCTCTCCCCTGCCTCGTGGGCGTTCGTCATCACCGCCAGCTCGACCGCTTCCACCAGACTGTGGATGTCCTGGGGATTTCGCATACTGACCGGGCACCTCAGCAGGCGGGGCAGCGCCTGTAGCAGCCGATCGATGAGGACTTTCTCCGCGACCTGGTCAGCGGTAGGGGACCCGGCGAGAAGCCACAGGTGAGCCAATCGGGCCAGTTGCGCAACTTGCGCTCTCACTGTCTGCCGTTCATCATAGGTCCATTGGTAGAATTGTTGCGCTGCCACCATGGGAGACAGGCCCACCCTGGCTAGGACGGAAGATTAGCGGGCTGACACTCACCCTCCCTCTCGCTGTCCGTCGCTAGGTAGGCCGGCCTTGGGCTGGGCGGTCCCCGATGGGTTTGCCGTGGCCCGTTCCGGGCGGTACGGCCTGGCATCCTGGGTCCGAGGAGGAGCTTCTGGAACCCCGGCCAGTCCCGTCCCAGGAGCAGAGGTACAGGGAGATCCTGCACAATGCCCACCTCGATGGCCCAGGTCCCGGGTTCCGCTGAAATCCACACTGTGCGGGCCGGCACATAGCGGGTGTCTCCGTGCACACACGTCAGTGGCAACTTGGATTTCTGCTCGAACCTTGGTCGTACCAGGGTAGGTTGCACAAGGGTGACTGAACTGCCGGAATCCAAGAAGGCCTGTACTGGTTTCCCCTCTATCTTTACCATCCGGCTGGGGCCAGGGGAAAGTCCGTCCTGATGCAGGAAACACCCGGCCAGCCAGGCTCAGGCCGTCGGTGCTGGGGGTTCCGTGGGCATTGGCTCATCCACAAAGTCGGGGACCGCCGGTCTGCTGCCGGGTCGCGGTGATCCTTCGAGCGGATGCCGCTCCATCACCCTGCGGGGAGCCAGGCCCGCTCTCTCCCCTGCCTCGCGGGCGTTCGTCGCCGCCGCCAGCTCGACCGCTTCTACCAGACTGTGGATGTCCTGGAGATTTTGCATACTGACCGGGTATGGAACGGCAGCGCCCGTAGCAGCCGATCGATGAGGACTTTCTCCGCTACCTGGTCAGCGGTAGGGGACCCCACGAGAAGCCACAGGTGAGCCAATCGGGCCAGTTGTGCAGCTTGCGCTCTCACTGTCTGCCGTTCATCATAGGTCCATTGATAGAACTGTTGCACAGCCCCCATGGGAAACAGGCCCACCCTGGCTAGGATTTCGGCTTTGAGCTCGTCATACTTTTCATTCCGGGGTGCCCGCAGGGCATAATAGGCCCGCTGCGCTTCTCCGGTGAGGAAGGGGATGATGATGCGAGCCCACTCTTCTTTGACCCACCCCTCCCGGGCCGCAATAACCTCAAACGTGTAGGGAGGTAAGCCTCGATGTCGTCGTTCTCGGTCAACCGAACGAGGTATTGGTGCGCTTTGACCGGCGTTTCCGGGAGGGGCAGGCGCCCCGTCACGCTGGCCTGCAGCTGTTCCATGACCCAGTCAGTATACTCCTGCCAAGCTGCCAGTCGTTCGGTAAACTGCTGCTGGCGGGCCGAGAGCTCCGTTAGGCGGCGGATGACCTCTTCCATGTGTCCGGGGGAAGAGAGCGGTTTCTTCTAGAAGAAGCACAGAGATCGTTACAGCAACTTGGCGGTACAAGTCTGTGTCTCAATTCACCTGTATTGCCCGCATTCTCCACCATATGTCGCGGGGTGAATGAGAACACAGACTTGGTACTGATAGAAAGAGCCCCGGAGGGTGATTTATTGCCCACACACTGATCACACGTGCTCGAAGGAATGGTGCTCGGTCCCCATCTTAACGTGGTGCTCGTGGGGTGAAGTGCCGTGGTGCAGATCCCTCTCCTGGGGTGCCGTCGGAGTCTGTGAATAAGGAGAAACAAGCATTAATGTCGCCTGGAGCTCTGGGGTGCCTTCCCGCTGGTGTCTCTTCTCCTGGATTTTATGGCCAGCTCCATAGCAATATGAACAAGCTCCAGGTGCGCCACTCATCACGCACAGGTGTTGTGCTTCTGTGATCAGTGTGGCAGTGGCGTTTCCAGGGCGACGCTGATTTGGACCCGGGATACTCGCCACAATATTCAGAAATATGCATTTAGGCTACATATGTGCACACGATCTGTACGTTATGTGTGAGTGTTGTGTATGTGTGCAGCAATGTAGCAGCACATTAGTTTCGGGCGGAGATTAACTACCTGTACAATAAACTGTTTAAAATCTGAATTCACCCAGTCAATATTGAGTATCCACCTGCTACAAACAAACATGCTTGAGATATACTCGTCCTCCCGCACTCGTCCATTGCCGTCATTATAACCTAAACATTCTTTTCTGATTTGAGTGATCCACATATCTGTCAAGCTAGCTAATGATGTTTAATGTGTGACTTCTTGATAAAATGCAGTTATATTATGGGCTGTTGGCATTAAATGTGCTCGTGATGGAGCGGTAGTGGAGCATGCTCAGAGAGAGTGAAAAACCATGACGCTCCTACTTTCAAAAAATCCACTCCTCACTCAGTCAAAAATCACACCGCTCCACTCTACTCCGCTCACATAATCTGGTGGGCAGCCACTTCTGCTGCGGCATCCGGGGAGGAGTTTGGGGTTTGGTTCTTGCTCGTGGTATTGAGGGTGAATGAGAGCGCTGTTCATTCACTCCCCCCACAGTCAATCCCTGGCGGTACCGAGACTCAAACCCATGACCTTTGGGTTACAAGCTTGGCTCTGTAACCAATAGTAACCTGTATAACAAGATAATTGTGAAAAATTAATAATTATGAATTACAATTGATACTGGCCTCATATTTCTCTTACCCATCTTTACACTACATATGTATATAAACTATAATACTAAAATGCATGATTGAGTGATGAAAAAACGTGTCTAAATAAAGACCACAAACACTTTTGAAACTTTTCGCCTGTTTTGTTATTGATGGACGTCACAGGTGTCATTTGCAATAATTTATACTAGCTAGCTTCCCTTTCTCTGTTAAACTCCCCGTCACAAAAATTAGACTTTAATATGTTTTCAATGTGATTTTAGCTCTGCTGAAATACGTCAAAGCATGGAGTTTATTTTACAGAATCTTCTTATGGTGAATTTTACACAAAGGCAGAAGTTGTTAGGTGTGTGAATTGTGAGGTTTTAGTTTTCTTTTTCAGCTGTAGTTGCTGCTGTTGTTTTAAGTAGAGTTTGAAATGTTTACTTCCTTTCATCACTGATGTTCAGACTCTTATTCTTTCAGTTTCTTCTTTATAAAGTCACATGCCAACTGGCAAGTTTTCATTTATTAGTTAATGAATGAATTCCCTGTTTGTGCGTAAGACAGACATCTCACTCTTTCATTCTGTTTTCAGGTCCTCAAACCTCAAATCTTCTGTGCTCGATATTGAACCGCTGCTGAAGTGTCAGTCTTGCGTCCATATAGCTGATCCAGATCAGTGGGTTCAGATTGAGCCGTCGGCCTGTACAGATAAAGGAGTTTCAAAGTTCAGGATCAGTACTCGGCCAGGCCGTTACGAGTGTGTCAGGACCAGGATGCGATGGGTCAGTGATTATGACGTCACCCTTCAGTATCACACCGTAGACGGACACTTCCTCAACAAAGAGCTGGAGAAGCTGCAGTGCAACCGGATCGCTCCAGTGATGGACGTGACGGTGATCTCAGGGAAACTGGAGGAAGTTCATCTGCCACATTACGCCTGTTTAGGAGAGTCTGGAGCTTCCCTCAGAGATGCTGTGAAAGTCCTCAGTGTAAAAGATGAGGGAATAACCACAGAACCAGTGAAGTTGACACGATTCCATGCTAAGATTGTCAAACCATCCTTCTCTCTTAAAACATTAATTATAAGTTGGATAATGGGATGGGATGAACACTGCGATCTTCTTCTCTACATGCGCGCTAAAGATCCTCTCATTCTACACGTCTACTTTTTTCCATTTGATGATTGTGCGAAAGAAAAAGTTGAGAAGATTGAAAAATCAAGTTATTGGATCTTGCATCCCAGACCTGACAGGCCGTTTCGGATGAAAACTCCACACAGTCTTGATGTTCCTGGCGCTTCTGTCCATCCCAAAGAAGGGATCACATTCAGAAGAGAAACTGACCCAAATTTCTTCAAGATCAGGAGCAAGACACATCTGGAGAACGATTTTCATATGAGTCTGATCAGAGAGGAGGACAAGAAGATTGTCTGGAGTGCAACACTTGAGAAAGAGGAACTTGATCAGATTCATCCACAGAGACACGAGTCGCGTCCACAGAGAGAGGAGTTGCGTCCACAGAGAGAGGAGTCGCGTCCACAGAGAGACGAGTCGCGTCCACAGAGAGACGAGTCGCGTCCACAGAGAGACGAGTCACGTCCACAGAGAGAGGAGTCGCGTCCACAGAGAGAGGAGTCGCGTCCACAGAGAGATGAGTCACGTCCACAGACAGAGGAGTCGCGTCTGAATAGTGAGGCAGGTAAAGCAAGATATTTTGACAACCACTGGCCAGATCTCATTCAGAAGGTCACAGATTTTAGGATTATTGCAGATAAACTGCGTCAGCAGGACATAATTCATGAGGAACAATATTCAGAAATCAGACAGAGTTTAACCAGTCAGGACGGCATGAGAACGATCTGTGACATTATACGTAAACACGATGATGCTGTGAAAGCTAAACTCATCTCAATTCTTCAGGAAGAGAAGCTTTACCACTTTTAAAACATTGGTCTGATTTTACATTTAGGGCTCGAGGAGCATCTTTTTAAACTTAACGTTTCAAAACAGCAACCTCAGTCCGAAGGCTCGTCCTCTAGAAAAAAAATGGTTTATCAAAATATACTTAGTCAGCAATTAAATCTTTCAAAATATTAAGTGATTGTAACATTACAAATAAATCTCAGGTTTTGTATGTCTAAGTTAATGGCAGGTAAACTGTCAAAGCAAATTTAGAGGAAAATTTATATTTATGTTTATCTAAATGTGTATTTCATGCTTGTACATATGTTTTATACATCAGAAATTCAACAACATTTTGAGATATTTCAGTTTTTTTTTTTTCATTTTTAGTTTAGTTTAGTTTAACATCAACTTAACCTGTTAACCCGCACCTGGACGCCGACACACTGAAAGCTCTTTTTTTGCACGTGTCAATGTTTGCGTATAGATAAAATGAAAAGGGACATAATTAATCTTTACAAACTATATATCATTCTAAAGGTCTAAGCCTCAAGCATCGACGATAGATCGCCGTTTTTCAATGGAAAGCTTATAAAGAATGTATTTGCTAAATTTGTGTAAGCAGTACACATCAAAACATCCAAAATAAAAACGCAGTACGTACCAGATTTATCATAATAACGAGTCATAAACGCATCCACTGCTGTAAATCCCTGACTGTATGACCTATCAGTGTGAATGCTGTATGTCTGGAAATCAGAGTATGTACTTGAAATACAAAGCTTCTTGTTTTTTCTTATTATTACTAAAAATTATTCTTATTGTATTTTTCTAGTGCTCAAATAAATCACTTATACAATGTCTAAGATTCAGTCTATTATTTTATAATTGAAAAAGTATGCAGTGGTATGTATAATGACTAAAATAGTTTGTAGAACCCTTACATCTGCAAGGGTTACATTTGGTGGCTATTTTTCCTCAAACGTATGGTGGGGGGGGACTAGACATAGTCTCAGAATAATGGCTGCAGGAATCTCATTTTTCATGGTATCTTCTTCAAATTTGAAATATATACTCATGAGACATGTGACTTTCAAGCCATTACTTTTCTGGATTGCTCAAGGACTGATTTCATGTATTTGTATATGAAATAATAAAAAAACATCAGTGTGGTAAACAAGTTTTCAAGGCACTTCATTGTCTATAACATTTTATCTTTTTGAGCATTATCAACTGATGGATAATAAAGCCTAACGTGTCTTCTTTCCAAAGATACCTAAATTGTGTGTGTAGCACACTGTGTTCAGGAACTGTTACCATTGTAAGTTAGGTATGTCATTTTCAGGTGTGAGTCCCAAAATGGGGGGAGCAGGTTAACAGGTAAAACTAAATAATGAAATGAAAATTAAAAAATGTTGCCTTGGTAACTAGCTGAAATAAGTTTTACGTTTTTATATTTAATTTCAGTTAACACTTATTTTATTTCAAGTAACAAAATGTTTAATGGTTTCAGTTTTAGTTAACTATAACAACCCTGACTAATTAATGTCAGATTAATTTCAGCCTTATAAGGGGGGGGCATTTGACTGATATTTCACACATATTATTTTATTTATTTATTTATTTATTTCACACTGTATATGTTCCCACTGAGCCAAATAATGAGAAAGAAGCAATCTGCCTATGCAGATGACACCCAGATTTATCCTAGCCTTATCACCTAATGACTACAGCCCCATTTTCTGACTGAGTTTAGAAACAAAGATGAAGTTCTCAAGGGGTCAAACAACTGAAAATCAAGTCAGGAATCTTGGTGTGATT
>NW_015507624.1:78150-78386 GCF_001515645.1 Sinocyclocheilus grahami
CATACTATCATCTCAAAAACACTGCAAGAATTAGATGTTTTGTTTTCAATGAAGACTTGGAGAAACTTCTTCATGCCTTTTTCACCAGTAGTGTGGTCTGTAGTACATTTACATTTACATTTAGTCATTTAGCAGACGCTTTTCCAAAGTGACTTACAAATGAGGACAATAAAAACAGTCAAAACTAAGTACAAATGACAAGTCTCGGTTAGCCTAACGCAGTACATGTAGCAAGG
>NW_015507624.1:79000-85936 GCF_001515645.1 Sinocyclocheilus grahami
TTTCTAGACAGAAGAGCGGCACCACCCCAGGAGGGATGAAGACCAATAGAACTGCCAATAACTAGAGCACTTTGATCAGGTTTCTCAGTGGGGAGAACCTGTTTGATGTTTTGATCGGAATGGAAGAGCGGTGTTTTGACACACTAAAAGTAAAGGAGACCGGACACTGAATGAACGTAGGAGACAGGCATATAAAGGAGCAGAAATGAGGAGACTAAATTAACACAGGTGGAAACTAATGAATGATGATTAACTAAATAATTAGAACAGGAAAAGAACCAAATAAGGACAGACAGGAACTAAACAGAAATCGACACGTGACAATAGTATTCCCACTTTTTACAAAATATAACTGTAATCTGAGTACTTAGTTTTTTGATGTAACTGTAACGGATTACACATTTAAATTATTATAACGCCATTACATGTATTCTGTTACTCCCCAACCCTGGCTCTGAGTTCAAACCCCTGTGTATGTGAATGATGCAGATGTACATAAATGTGTGTTTGTGTGTTTATAGTGTGGATCATGGAGGAGAGATCATGATGACAGCAAGACCACGAAAGTGTAGAACTACAAACACACACTTCTACTGTGTCTGTTGTGTTGTGTTTTTCTAGGTGTCTGTTGTGTTGAGGGGTTTATTGGTGATTACACTGGGCCTGAGGATAATTACTCCTCAGTGTCTCTGTGTGAGACTTAAACGCTTCCTGTGAGAAAGATATGTGCTGAGTGAAAAAAAACTCAATCTTTTACAAACACTACTAGAGAAAATATTTGGATAACTATTTATCTTAATTAGTTTTTACTAAACTGATTATTACTGTTTTTTTCCTTTAATAACCACTCAGGCAAATCCAGTGTGAGTGTAACTTAACCCAATACACGCAAATTCTGTTTATGGCTTATGTTTAAAATAAGGTGTTTTTTATTATTATTTTTAATACATCTGGGTTTTCTGCTGGAAGTCTTGGTATTCTGTTTCCATTTTAAATTGTTAATCTGCTTAATGTTTAGCGATCACTTTTAGCCTCGCTCATCTGAAGTGCTGAAGACCTGCAAGAGTCCAGGGGCCTCATTTATAAAATCATCCTACATTTGATCGAAGATGATTTTCAGCTCTGCAAAAACCACGTGTACGCCTCTCTTCCAGATGTGAACTCTGTAAATAGTGTGCAGTTGAATGGTTTTAGATCTCCATCTTGTAAATGCGCCCTAATTAATATTAGCATATAATAGAGCACCAGTCAACATCCAAATCCTTTAGTTGAGAATGCCGAGCGAATGCACACTCTTAAGATCAAATCTGTGCATACGCATGTTTTATAAATGAAATCTGAACAAACAAAAGACACAAGAGTAGTGTTTGACATTTTTAACATCTGTGTGTAGTATGTCTGTGGCTAATTATTTGATGTTTGTTTGTAGAGTTACTACGCAAAAATGCCATTTTTAGAAGTTTTGAAAGAAGTGTTTGCTTTTGCATGTTGTGTGTGTTTTGTGGCTTTGTGTGTAGAGTTTTGGAAAATGGAGCCATAGTTTCAAAAACTGTGTGTAAGCATTTTTTTTATTGTAATGCACTCAGAAATACTAAACAACTCATTCAGGTTCAATAATAGTTGATCTTATTATTTAATAACCATAATATCAAAATCCATTACATTGATTAATTTGGGAACAGAGCCGATCCTCCCTATATGCAAAGTACGTAAGCTGCGTAGGGCCCCCGAAACACCAGGGGGCCCCTTGCTCTCAAAGAGGATTTAATGTCTCTTGCACCAGACAAAAAAGAAAGAAAGTTGAAAGCGTACCGAGCTGCGGAGGAGACACTGTTTCTCAAGTGCTTTCCGTGAGTGTGATTCGAGACGGAGTGAACACGGACAAAGGCGTTTCATTCATTCATAACCCCCCCCCGACACAGTTTTGCGTAGGGCCTCCAGAAGTCTAGGATCGGCACTGTTTGGGAATATTTCATTCTTTCAATAGAAGATTGTAAGGACCTTCCTGCTTTAGCACATTGTGAATGTCGGTGAAGAGATTTGATGTGACTAATTTCATAGAAATATATTGGTGGATTTACTCTCTTAAATAGTTATACTTTCTATTCTTCACATTGTTTTCAGGGAGGAATAGGATAGGATAATTTACGTGTCATATTTACGTGGTTAAGATGGCCTGCATATACATTGGATTAGTATGTTTTCTAATCAGGCACTGAATGGAGTGCACATTAAAGGTCCTTCCAGCGGAATGAAGTCGCGATGAAAAATGTATAACGTTCAGAATTAGGTAGGAGCATAACAGAATTTATGCTGCAGTTTTGGGAGGGACAGGTCTGTATAAAGGTATTTGAGTTTTTTGTTTTCTCTCTCCATGGGGGCTGAATGTGGAAATGGAGGAGCTGAACATGCAGCAACGGATGAAGCTTCGGCCTTTATGTGCTTTATGTGCTGCAGTCTGGAATTAAACCACATCATGCTGGTTTCGTCTGGCCAGAGGAGAACTGGCCCCCGACTGAGCCTGGTTTCTCCCAAGGTTTTTCCTAATTTCTGTCAGCGATGGAGTTTTGGGTTCTTTGGCTTGTTTAGCTGGGGACGCTTGACTGATTGCACAGACGCTATTGAAGAGAGCTGAACTGGATGATGACATCCCTGAATCATGAACTGACTTTAGCTGAAAAATGACTCTGTTATTATCTTCTTGCATTACTGACAAACTATTTTCATGTTTGACGTTGTAAAGCTGCTTTGACACAATCAGTATTGTATAATTGTATAATTTGATTTGATGCTTTTTGCACAATACAATGACAAAGACTTTCTGTTCCTCATTTGTACTCACGTCAAACTTTTGTCTTTTCCTCTTCTACATATAATGTTTAATATGCTAATAAATTAGGCCTGTGTGTGATTTTTCATTGCACCATTTTTGTGTGTTCCTTGCAAAACATCACAGACATGCACATTGTTAAAAAACACAAATCCTGCATAATTTAAAAAAAATATTACTGTTATTGTGTCATGAAATGCAGTTCTAAGAGTATTTCAGGCGATCCACAACGCAAAGTTGATGTATTTCCTCAGTGACCAGCACGGATCAGCTCCAGTCATGACGAAGCGGATATCGTCCTCTTTTGGAAGACCAAACAAAGTAGTTTCGCTTTCACAACGAAGCACACAGCGTCTTCACGACATGGCGGCGGAAACAATACTACAGCGAGAATAAAAGTCACGCCTTCTTTCTTTGCGTGAACATTTGGGCGGCGTTATGCAAATCTTCCCACATAGTGATGTAGACATGTGGGGGCGTGTTAGAACGAGCGTGTAGGCGTTGCATGAACCACATGTTTGCGGCTATTCATGTGTTTAAAAGAAAACGAAAAGATGCATACAGTGCGTATTGTATACAGTGAGGATAACCGGAGTAGCCGAGGCGAGCTGACTGACGTAATCAAGTGCTCTGCTGTTGAGAAACGGCCACTGTTCCGAAGCACCCGTGTGTCGTAAACTCGAGACGTGTGGACACTGGGTGTGGAAGAACCCATCGCTACCGTGAGTTCAAACTTTCCCGTAGAGCCGAAAACACGCCGGAAGATAAAAACCCTCATAAAGGATCATTGACGGTAAGTTCGGTCAGCAGCCTTTATTAATATCGTGTCAGGTTGTTATAAGATGCTCTGTGTGTTTATCAGATCGTAGCACTGCTGTACTTCACTGACAAGAACAACATGGATTCCATCGAAAGTGAAAGTAAATCTAACAGACTCATGATTTGACATCAGGATGTCGGGGATTTTCTAATCTTTACCCAAATTATGTCACTTATATTAAAAACGTAAAGGTATTTAACTGAAGCTGGAACTTATCTGTAAAATTAGAAGAGCAAATATTTTAATTAATTAATGATTGCATGTGTTCATTGTGTTCATATGCAAACGTTCTGGCAATGTTCTCTCAAAGTTAAGAACAAGCGTCTGTCCAGTTACCTTAATACAGCATTTGCGGTCTGCTAGATCATAATTGAAATGTAGCCTAAGTTATCTGTTAGCACAACACGTTAGCATTAAAACATGCATATACATAATTCATGGAATGTTTTTTCTCTCTCCAGGACGTTCAGAAATCATTCAGAAGTAATGTTCCATAAATGTTCACAAAATGATAAAATGGAAGGTTCCCTTAACGTTCGCATAACTAAGAAACATTTCGTATGTTCAAACATATTTGTTTCATAACTTAATTGGAAGATTAGCAAGACATTCTTAGTTTGTGTTTTGTTAGCTGTGATATGTGCTGAAATGAACAGCTGGAATACACTGTCAATTACTTGGAATTAAAGCATCTGCTAAATGCATAAAATGAAGAGTTGTGTTTTTCAAAACCGTGTTGGCCTTTTTAGGATGGCCCAAATCACTGCCAGACGACCTGAAATGCTGGATTTTTCTGACTTTTCAGACAGCAGATAACATGCAATATGAGTAAAAGGTCATGCAGTAAAGCCTTCTCTGTCTCGTCTTGTATTCTCGATATGCAGTAGTGGCATTTGTGCACCATTACTGTGCATACAGGAGATTTAATTTGCTGCATGAATTCCCTGCTGGTGGGGAAAAACCAAACAGTCATACAGTCTGTGCGTTGATACAAGTGTGATCGGCTGGTTATTGTAGTGTCGTGGTCATTGATGAAGTATATTTAGCCTAGGCAGTGGCCAGAGGTCATGTGATGTTGCTTAAAGGAATAGTTCACCCATAAATTAAGTTCTTTCATCATTTACTAACCCCCATGTCGTGCCAAAACTGCATGAACTACTTTCTTCCATATGTGGAGAAATCTAGAATATGTGTATTGATAGATTCATTTTTGTATAAAAAGCTAGGCCCCCCAAATATATTATTTTTCTTATCAATTGTTTTATTTATGTGAAAATATTCAGTACATGCATACATTTTTTGCATACTCACGGCTAGGCGATGGGTGTCCAGTGGGTGTCGGTAGCCAGATGGAAACCCCTAGAGCAGACCTGAAAAGAGAAAGAGAAGAGTTAGTTGTAGTTCACGCGATGTTGTGTTGCATGGCGCTGTGGCGAAATCTGTAAAACTGCTGGCTGAATAAAAGAAGAACCCAAAAATCAATCACGCTTGTTGCCTTCTTCAAGTGTGTTACAAAATACTGGCGATGAGGATGGGATCAGTGGTGCCGTTTTGAGTGAGTTACAGCGACGCTGAGCATGGACATAGAACAACTGCAAGATCGGCTGATCAACTGCACGAGGTGTGTGTATATGACAAATTGTCGGCAGAGGGACAGAGTAAACGGCACTCGCTGATCAGATTAATAAGTGAAGCAGTAGAGAATATTAAAGAAACAGATGATGACGTGACCAGTCAACATGTGAAAGATCTGTTGGAGTTTGCCAGTGAGATAACGCAACAAAGTGACCGCACGGTACAAGATGGTGGCGTCATAGTCAAGGAAGAAAGTTCAACCAACCTGTATCATAGACTGATAAACATAACTCAAGAGAGTCGTGATTCACCACAAAAATTCCTCTTCCAAGCTATTTAATTAAAAGAAAGACTGTTCTTTCTTGTAATTAATCTTTCTTGCTTGTTCTCAAGCAGCTGCTTGAGAGCCGGATGGAGAAGAATCATACAGTCCTGATCTCATACAGAGGAGATTCCTACGTGCACTGTCAAACGATCACATTAAATACCAACTTAAAGTCTGCCTTGATGATCCTACAGTCACGGATGAAGTTCTCCTCACAAAGATGAACAAAGCTGCAAGCCTCGAGTGGTAACGACAGCAAAAGTTCAAGAAAAATGCCCACATCAAAGAGACTAAAGTCACTGAGATCCAGGCAGAACTACATCAAGGTCAAGAGAGAATGCTTCAGGTTATCACAGGTAAAGAACAGTCCACACACACACACACACACACACACACAAGTAAAAGCTTTGAAAATACCACAGGTCATGGGCAAGAAAGACTCCGAGCTCTATGAGACCATCAAGCAGCTGAAAGAGGAGACTGGAGAAATGAGGAAAGTGATGATTATTTACCATTCCACACAGCACCGAGAAAGGAAACGGGGATGCTGTGGGTGTCAGGAGCATGGTAGAGGTGACCAGTGTGACCACTGTTTTAAATGTGGGCAAAGTGGGCATCTATCCAGAGGGTGTAGGGGACCACCTGCAGGAAGAACAGAAAGCGGGAACTCAGCTAACAGTATGACGATAACAGCTCACACAACATCATCACAGTGGCCGAAACATCAAAATGTACTCTTGTAAGACAGCATTAAGCAGTTGGAAGCCTGAGAAACAGCGAAGCAGAAGGAAAGCTACCTACAGCTGATCAGATCAGTAAGTGCTAATCAGTTATCCACCAAACACAATGCACAGTTGCTGAATTTGATTGGAGAGAAATGTATGGTGAACTGTTTCTTCGATGGTGTGGCAATGCAAGTATTATGGGATGCTGGCTCACAAGTCTGTCTAATGAATGAAAAGTGGAGAAAAGAACACTTCCCACACACCACTGTGTACCAACCTTGAAGAGATCCTAGGTCCTGTAAATCTCACCGGTCGAGCAGTAAATCAAACAGTCATCCGATTTGAAAGCTGGGTCGAAGTGACTTTTAAGCTGGAAACAGACAAAGCCACACCGCTGGAATTGGAGGTACCTGTATTAGTATCTGGTGATGATGGGGTGGCAGAGGAGCCCATTATTGGGTAAAATGTCATTGAGTATCTTCTGAACAATGGTGTCGAGCAGCCTGCCAGTGTAACAACCAAAGCCATGAGTACTTCCCTGTCCTGCGACTGTAAGAAAGCATAGGTTTTACTGAACTTGAAGTCAGGATGATGGGTGCAGTGATGGAGTAAGGAAAGTCAGAAATAAAAAATTCCAGTTAAAAAGGTTAGAACTGGTAAA
>NW_015507624.1:89287-104956 GCF_001515645.1 Sinocyclocheilus grahami
GGGAGAGATAGCAGCGCGCTGTATACTTACCTCGGACTTGTGAGCGTCAGCCTGGGATGTTTCCAGCGCGGTTCTCCGCGCTCTCAGCTGGGTCTGCTTTGCCATCAGGTCCCGGATCTGCTTCTCCACGGCCTCCAGCTCGACCTGCACCGAATGCATCTCGAACGTGTCCTCACCTGCACTCAAAGGTAGACACACATCCGCCATTAAAGCAAGTAACAGTGAGTAAAACAATGGAAATGTGTGTGAATAGAGTATTAGTGTAAGCGAGATTAGTGGCAACCACGCTGGCGATGCTAGCGGGCTATATGCTAATAGCGGACTCGGAAGTCAAAAATAGAACTAGTGCTAACAAAGCGCTCTGATTGTTTTTGTTGTAGAATACAATAGGGGATATATTCACACATTATAAAACTGAAAAAGGATGGTGTATAAAATTGATTTTAAGATAAAAAATTAGACGACAAAGAATTAACTTGACAGAGCTCAAACTCAAACCACACGGCAGCAACAAACAGGAAGTGACGTGTCTAGAGAATGTGATAGAAACAGAAGAGGATGATGTAGCCCGTCAACGTGTGAAAGATTTGTTAGAGTTTGCCAGCGAGATGATGCGACGCAACGACCGCGCAATACAAGATGGCGGTCGGCGACACAGACAGGAGTTCAACGGAGCTCGTGTATTTAAAGAAACTGTACGCAGAACTGCAGCATCATTTCGAGATATCCACAAGTATGCTGAAAAATGAAATTCAACGCTTGAGTTTGAAAGTTCCTGATGTGTCAAATCCCCCTGTGTTTGCCCAACATAAGCAGGCAGTGCCTGAAGTCACAATCCAACGTGATTTTAAGATCAATGGCCAAATAGGAGAACAGGGACAGAAAGATAAGCTGTCATACAACAACTTGATGCACCAGATTGATGCTGGAATAAATAAAGGACACAGAGAGTCTGAGATCATTGATGCTGTGATCAGAGCAGTCAGTCCAGGTATGAGCCTGCATGACATGCTGGAGATTAAGACAGATTTAACCCTTTCCCAGCTGCGCACAATTCTGAAAGGCCATTATAAGGAAGAAAGCCCAACCGACCTGTATCATAGACTGATAAACGTCACTCAGGAGAGCCGTGAGTCACCACAAAATTTCCTCTTCCGAGCTATTGAATTAAAAGAAAGACTGTTAGCTGCTGCTCGAGATCCGGATGGAGAAGAATCATACAGTCCAGATCTCATACAGAGGAGATTCCTACGTGCGCTGGGGACAGGCCTGTCAAATAACCACATTAAATACCAACTGAAGCCTGCCTTGATGACCCTACAGTCACAGATGAAGTTCTCATCACAAAGATGAATGAAGCTGCAAGCCTCGAGTGGGAACGACAGCAAAAGTTCAAGAAAAATGCCCATGTCAAAGAGACTAAAGTCACTGAGATCCAGGCAGAATTACATCAAAGTCAAGACAGAATGGTTCATGCTGTCGCAGGTAAAGAACAGTCCACGCACACACAAGTGAAAACTTTGAAAATGCCGCAGGTTACAGACAAGAAAGACTCCGAGCTCTACGAGGCCGTCAAGCAGTTGAAGGAGGAGATTGAAGAAATGAGGAAAGTGATGAATGCTTACCGTTCCACACAGCACCGAGAAAGGAAGCGGGGATGTCATGGGTGTCAGGAGCATGGTAGCGGTGACCAGTGTGACCATTGTTTTAAATGTGGGCAAAGTGGGCATCTTTCCAGAGGGTGCAGGGACCCACCTGAAGGAAGAACAGAAAGAGGACACTCAGTTAGTAGTATGACGGTAACAGCTCACATGACACCATCGCAGTGGTCGAAACATCAAAATGTACTCCTGTGTGACAGCATCAAGCAGTTGGAAGCCCAAGAAACAGCGAAGCAGAAGGAGACCTACCTACAGTTCATCAGGTCATTAAGTGCTAATCAGCTATCCACCAAACACAATGCACAGCTGCTGAATTTCATTGGAGAAAAATGTCTGGTGAACTGTTTCTTCGATGGTGTGGCAACGCAAGCACTCTGGGATACTGGTTCACAAGTCTGTCTCATGAACGAAAAGTGGAGAAAAGAATATCTCCCACACATCACGCTACATAGCCTCGAAGAGATTCTAGGTCCTGGAAGTCTCACCGGTAGAGCAGTAAATCAAACAGTCATCCCATTTGAAAGCTGGATCGAAGTGACGTTCAAGCTAGGAACAGACAAAGCCACACCGCTGGAATTGGAGGTACCTGTATTAATATCTGGTGATGATGGAGTGGCAGAGGAGCCCATTATTGGGTACAGTCTCATTGAGTATCTTCTGAACAATGGTGTCGAGCAACCTACTGGTGTAACAACCAAAGCCATGAGTACTGCCCTGTCCTGCGACTGTAAGAAAGCAGAGGTGTTACTGAACTTAGTGAGAAGTCAGTACGATGGAGGCAGCGATGGAGTGGCGAAAACGGGAAGGTCAGTAACAAAAATTCCAGCTAAACAGGCTACAGCTGTTAAATGTTGCATCAAAACGGGCCCTTTATTATCTGACCAAGACGCCTTGTTTGTGCCAGATGAGTGTGCACGGTGGCCAGACGGATTGAGGGTGGAGGAAAACATTGTCCACCTCCAGAGAGGGACTTGTTCACGCATCTGCATTCCAGTGATTAACGATACTGTCTATGACATTGACCTGCCTCCATGTGCAGTTCTGGGCCATATACAGCAAGTAAAGGCCGTCTACCCAGCGGAGGTGAGACCAGTAACAGCCCAGCGAGATAGTGTATGCGAGACTACCGCACACACCACTCAAGGCCCGCCCCTCAAAGACAGTAAAGTTACCCAATCTACAGAAAATGCTGAGACGTTATCGACCCAAAGTAAATACTTATGGGACCCTCCGGTTTGCGTTGACCACCTAACATCCGGACAGCAACAGAAAGTCAAACAGCTGTTAAGAGAGGAAAGTGGTGCCTTTGCCCGCGATGACAGTGATGTGGGATGTATCCATCTCTCCAGCTAAAAATCCATCTCCATGATACCACACCTGTGAAGCGCACATACATGTCTGTTCCAAAGCCACTGCACAAAGAGGTTAAAGAATACCTGGAGGATTTGTTGAATAAGGGATGGATTACTAGATCAAAGTCACCATACTCTTTGCCGGTAGTCTGCGTGCGTAAGAAAGATGGAACTCTCCGCCTCTGCTGCGACTACAGGGAGTTAAATAAGAAATCCATTCCAGACAGACACCCCATACCCCGTACACAGGACATGCTTGACAGCTTGGTGGGCAGCGCCTGGTTTTCAGTCCTCGATCAAGGCAAAGCCTATCACCAGGGGTTTGTTGAGGAATCCAGCCGACCTCTCACTGCGTTTATAACACCGTGGGGATTATATGAATGGGTGAGGGTCCCGTTCGGATTGTCAAATGCACATGCCGAATTTCAAAGGAGCATGGAGGAGTGCCTGAGAGAACTGCGTGACGAGGTATGTCAACCTTATTTAGATGATAACCTAATCCATTCAAAAACATTTGATAATCATCTTCAGGACCTTAGAAAGGTGTTGCAGTGTTACCAGAAATATGGTGTTAAGCTAACGCCTCGAAAATGTGAAGTGTTCCGAAACCAGGTACGATTCCTAGGGAGGCTGGTGACCAAAGATGGGTACACGATGGACCCGGCTGACATTGCTCCAGTCCAAGCACTGAAGGAGAGAACCCCTAAGACAGTTGGCGAGGTGAGAAAGTTATTAGGATTTCTCTCTTACTACCGGTCGTACACAGAACTTTTCCCGTAAGGCCGCCCCTCTTTATATGCTGCTCACTGAAACGACAACACCAAAAGAAAAAGTACTGCCGAAGCGGAAGGGCAAGGGAAAAGTCGCTAGGGACAGCTTGCATCGTCATATCCAGTCACGTGGACAGATGAGCATCAAAAGGTCCTCTGTGAGTTGATTGACTGCTTATCCAATCCACCCGTGCTGGGGTATCCAGAACTAAATGAACCCTTGGTACTCCACTGTGACGCATCACAGGAAGGCCTCGGCGCAGTGCTGTATCAAAGGCAAGGAGGAAAGTTAGTAGTGATAGCATACGGATCCAGAGCCCTGACCCCTCCCGAGAAAAACCATTCCATTCAGGAAAGTTGAAATTTTTGGCCATGAAGTGGACCATATGTGAGAGGTTTAGAGATTATGCTTTCCATGTGCCATCATTTACTGTGTACACAGACAATAACCCTCTCACATGTGTGATGTCAACAGCTAAGCTAAATGCCACCACATATAGATGGGTAGCCGAACTTTCCGATTTTCGATTCACCATCAAATACCGTCCCGGAAAGTCGAACGGGGATGCTGACGGCCTCTCACGCATGCCGCTATCAACGGAACAGTACCTGGAAACCTGCTCGGAAGAAATACACCCTGATGTCATGGTTAGTATAACTCGGTCAGTGATGGTACAAAATGTGGAAAGAGGCCCGTGGTTGTGTCCACTTACCATTAAGTCAGTGCTGTCAGGAGAACAGGAGGAGGAACTGCTTACATCAGTTGCAGAGATCTCCAAGGAAGTTCTGAGAAAAGCCCAAGAAGATGATCCTGAAATCAGAGAAGTCTTGATGTGTCTCAAATTGAAATCACGGCCCATAAACAGGAGCCAGGGCAAAGAGGCTCGGGAACTGATGAGGGAAAAAGCCAGACTATACTTGGATGAGCATGGTCTCTTGTTCCGTAAAACAGCAACGCGTCATCAGCTGGTCCTGCCAAAAAAATATCACCAGCTTGTTTATAAGGAGTTACATCAGGACATGGGCCATCTAGGGGTAGAATGAGTGCTGAATTTGATCAGGGATCGATTTTATTGGCCCCACATGCAAAGGGAAGTAGAACACTATGTCACACGTGTTTGCAGTTGTCTGAAAAGCAAGCGTTCAAACAGGGTGACCGGAGCTCCTCTGACCAATATCACAACCACTTATCCATTTGAGCTGGTCTCCATTGATTTTTTACATCTGGAGACGTGTAAAGGAGGCTATGAATACATTTTAGTTGTGATGGACCACTTTACACGGTTCGCTCAAGCATATGCGTGTAGAAACAAGAGTGCCAAGACAGCTGCAGAGAAAGTGTTCGGAGACTTTGTTTTGAAGTTTGGGTTCCCAACGAAGCTACACCACGATCAAGGCAAGGAATTCGACAACAAGCTGCTTGCAAAGTTGCAAAAGTACAGTGGCGTGCAAGGCTCCCATACAACACCATATCACCTGCAGGGAAACGGGCAAGTTGAGCGGTTTAACCAAACTTTCCTCGCAATGCTGAGGACCTTGCCCGAGACCGCCAAAGCTGACTGGAAGACATCGCTTGCAAAGGTTGTGAATGCATACAACTGTACTAGAAATGAGGCAACGGGGTTTGCACCCTATTATCTCCTCTTCGGCCGTACACCCAGGTTGCCCATTGATATCATGTTCGGTGTTCCAGTGAGGGACCAAAGCTCCTCTTACCATGACTATGCTGAGGCCTGGAGGAAGAGAATGATGGAAGCTTACAACTTGGCCTCAAGAGTGTCGCACAGAGAAAGAGGAAAAGTTCTGTATGACAAGAGAGTGCATGGAGCTGAATTGTTTCCTGGTAATAGGGTACTAGTCCGTAACCTTAAGGAGAAAGGCGGACCTGGGAAGCTCAGACCATTCTGGGAGGAGCAAGTTTACGTCGTCACTCAAAGGAAGTACCAGGATAGTCCAATATATGAAGTTCAACCTGAAAATGGGAAAGGAAAAACAAGAGTACTGCACAGAAATCTGTTGCTCCCATGTGATTACTTACCAGTAGAAAAGGAACACCTCCCTGAAAGACCCGAAAAAGAGAACAAGAAAAAGGTTGGAAAAACATCAACACAGAAAAATCAAATGCACTGTGACAGTTCAGATGGTGAAGATGACTGGAGAAGCCTGGTTGGAGTGCCAATTGACAGGGAGAGTCGAAACGACAGTAGGTGTCTACAGTCAGAACCTCCAGAACCTCATCCAGAAGACACAGTGATGCTGAACGATGCAGATCCAGAGGAGGAAGATGAGCAAGGAGCAGGATGGGGAGAAGATGATGTGTCATCCTCAAGAAGAGAGGTCGAAGAAACAGATGAGGCTGAAGAGAGTGACACAGAGACTCCTTTACAACCAGCCTGCAAAAGAACATATCCTTTGAGAAACAGAAAAGCAAAAAGAATGTTTACTTACCATACCTTAGGTCAGCCTAGCATTATGGGTAAGCTGTTGAATTAAATGGAGAGAAAATGAGTTCTAGTTAGAATGTTAATTAATTGAGACTTCCAGCTAAAAGTTAATCAGTTTGATTGATACGTTTCATTAAAACAAGAGCACAATTAATTTAATATTTTTCAGTTTCAATGATAAAGTTGTAGCCATAACATTTCGGATAAAAACACTTATAAAGTAGATTGCTTCAGTGGTTCAAGGTTAGATTCCTTCAGTGAAAGTACAGATTCCTGTTGATGAACAGTGATGGTGGTAAAAGATCATGGTGCACAATGATGTCTGCTGCAAACACAGTGCATGGAAAAGGAGATAAATGTTGTGTGTGGCATGTGAATGTATAGCACGAGTACTTGAACTTTTGTATCACTGACTCCGACCTAAGAAGTAATCTCATGGGTGAATAACCAGTAGTGTATTCTGAGAATGTCGGGACTACATTCTGTTTTGTAGGGGAGAATGTGGAGAAATCTAGAATATGTGTATTGATATATTCATTTTTGTATAAAAAGCTAGGCTTATATAATATATTATTTTTCTTATCAATTGTTTTATTTATGTGAAAATATTCAGTACATGCATACATTTTTTGCATACTCACGGCTAGGCGATGGGTGTCCAGTGGGTGGCGATAGCCAGATGGAAACCCCTAGAGCAGACCTGAAAAGAGAAAGAGAAGAGTTAGTAGTAGTTCACGCGATGTTATGTTGCATGGCGCTGTGGCGAAATCTGTAAAACTGCTGGCTGAATAAAAGAAGAACCCAAAAATCAATCACGCTTGTTGCCTTCTTCAAGTGTGTTACACATAGAACGCAAAAGAAGATATTTAAAATATGCTGAAAAACTGTACATTATTCATACCTTTCATTGTATGCACAAAAACACAGAGACATCTTCAAAATACTTTTTTGTGTTTTACAAATATTTTTGGTACAGATTGGAATGGTTTGAGGGTGAATAAATAATGGCGGAATTGAAATTTTTGGGTAAACTAAGATTCACTGTTTTAAATGATGTGTCGAATTGTTCTTAAAAAGTTTGATGGGAATTTTTTTTTTTTAAAACAGCAGAGGTGGGGTGTAGGTAGAATATTAATGCTGAAGTCTTGTGGTGTATAAGAGGTTGAAACAGACAGCTCTCAGTTTCCTGTAGCAGTCTGTCTGTGTTTCCATTTAGATCACTTCACTCATGCATTGCTGTTTAGGACAACTTTGTGTTCGTTAAGAACAGAACCGCATTCAACGTGCTCTGAATGTGTGTGTTCCATTTTACACAGTTAATTTCATTCATTTGCATAAATTAAGTATTGAAAATACTTATCATAAGTCACAGTCTGTTTTTATTTGCTTTATTTTATTTAAAAAATTGCTGACAGTATTTAACAGTACTATTCTGATAGGTGTTGACATCATTTTTGATACTGAGACATTCTTATAGGGCTGTGCAAATAATCGAATGCTATTGTCATGCACATCTTGTCAGTAAAAGCCGGTTCTGTGATTAGTAGTAAATCTCCAGCACGTGCTTTCAGATGGAGCAGCATTTACTACACAGAGCCGTAGTTCTCTGTCAAGCTACACAATATCTCATTCAGAATTGGCAATGAATCGCCTGTGTTCTTATATTTATTAACCTCATGTCACATTTAGGCATATCTGCAGTAGTCGAGTCTGAATGCATCCTTGAACAATGTTCCCAGCCATGGCCCTGCAGTTGCTAATTATTGTAATAATATGGCAAATGCTAGTGGATCACTGCTAGTTCCCTGGAGGGGAGCAGGAAGGATTGGTCCGAGCTGGTAATTTTAGGTGGCAACACATTGGGTACCAAATTCCCTTTAAGGCTAGTCAGTTCACTCAGCAGCCATAATTGTAACTCCCCCAGACAGCTATTTCCAGCCATGCACGTACAGCTCCTATTTATCCCCTTGAATGAAACAAAGATAAAATCAATGTAACTGTTTGTCAGCATTGTATATCAATAACTTATTTGAATTTTATCTAATCTTGCAAGAACAAAAAAATACTATCAGTCAAATTGGCCAATGAATCACACTCAATGTATGACCAGTGTTTGTAAACATAACTGTACAAAAACGCACAAAAAGATCTTACGGATGATCGGCACATCCTGCAGACTGTGGTGTCTAAAGGCCCCCATATACTCTCTGTGAACTTCTTTTTTCCTTTTTCGCTTAGGGGTGAAAAGAAGTTTGAAAAATTCAGCTGGAAGTAGGGATGGGCGATATGGGCTTAAAAATATATCACGATAATTTCTGATATTTATTGCGATAACGATATCAATGACGATAATTTAGGGAATCCTGTTTCTTTAGAGCAGTGGTCACCAACCTTTTTAGGCCCAAGATCCCTGACCTCGGCTTTTATGAAAGACAAGATCTACCTATTGATAGAAAAATACATCCTAGATTGTACTTAAAATTTGAGGCCTTTTACTTTACTTAGTGCTGCGCCGATCATAGCTGATTCAGAATTCAGATTTTCTTTGCTCTTTCTTTATTTAACTAGCAAATTGGATTCTGATACTGATTTTTAAGCAAATTTATTTATTGGCTATTTGCTTTATAACAAACAAACTGGCTTTAAACTAAAATATCTAGCCATTTGAAATTAGAGGCAACCACTGCATTTTAATCATGATCTGCACGGGCAGTTGTTTTTTATTTGATTTCGATTTTAGGTTTAAAACAAAAACAGAATGGTCTGACTTTAGGTGTTATTTATTTATTTGCTACATAAATCATCTGCACAAAACAAAAACAGCAGGTCTGAATGAGACGCACTCTCTGACAGCAGGTGGCGCTGATGAACAGGGTTGCCAGGTTTTCGCAATAAAACTAGTCCAAACCGTTTCGAGGAGGGTTCCCCTGTAAAATTCACATTCCGGGATTAAAATACACGTTCCCTTTCATGGGAACTTCGAACTGCGTCCTCTAGGGGTCGCTATGGGGAACGCCTCGTCGTGACTCGTATCTGAAGCATACATTGAAAAAACACCAACTCGTTGGCCGGCGACAGCCATGGAGCTACACATCATTCTCTTCTTCGTCTTCATTGACTGTTCTGTTTGAAGCGTGCATTTTCAAGGAAAAAGTAAGAGCTATCTATTAATATTATGGCGAGCACTAGTAGAGCATTTAGAAGGTGTGTGCATCCGTGTCAGCGCTATTTGACACCAGATGACACACATTTTTTTTAAATCGCCTGTAGAAGTGGAGAGGGCATACGCTTCGCAACTATGGAGTTATATCAGTTGATTACCGGACTTATTGTTTGGTTTTTAAGCATTAATCTAATCAATGCATTAAGTGTCGAAAACGCCGCCGGCGGTGTGATTCGGTACAGCCGGGAATTTTTGCTCCAGTGCAACAAACATGTTGAGCTCACATCGCATCACTGTATACCGGATGACTTGAAATCTTCACAAGGTTAGGATACTCGGAGTAAAAGGAAACGGAGACGTGAGAAGAGAGGCAGGAGTCGGCAGAGACTTAAAAAGATGGGAAATAAATTACCCTTGCCCACGACTTTACTGATCAATGCCCAGTCCCTGAGGGGGAAAAGGGAAGAACTAACAGCAAATCTACGCTATTTGCATGAATATAGGAACGCGTGTGTGCTGGCAATCACAGAAACATGGTTAAATGAGAACGTTCCTTCAAGTGAGATTGAACCAACTGGCTTCACCGTTTTTCGAATGGATCGAAACTCGGATATCACAGCAAAGTCACGCGGTGGTGGAGTGTGCCTGCTCATTAAGGAAAACTGGTGTAGCTCAGTGGTGGTGAGAGAATCTCTCTGTACTCCTGATATTGAACTATGGAGTGTTTCACTAAGACCCTTTTACCTTCCTCTGGAGTTTCCACAGTTGTTTTTTACCGTGGTTTATATACATCCATGGGTTTACAACAAATTTATCAGACTAGATGTCTTGGTAAAGCTATACAAAAAATTATATCTGATGATAGGCACCCACTGTATAATGAGTTTGAGCTCTTGCCTTCGGGTAGAAGATTCAGGATACCGGTGTTTCCTAAAAATAGAGGGAAAAAATATTTTATAACACAGGCAGTGAAGTGCTTAAATGAAAGATAGGAAAGATTTTTTTTTATTGAATTTTTTTTTTATTAATTTTTTTGTAATGAGCAGGTCTCATTCAGTAATTAGCACTTCTTGATTAATTGATGTTAAATTGTATTGTTTTCATTGTGAAATGTATGTTGTATTGTCGTTTGTGAGAACCGCATATTGAAACAAGACACTGAAACAAAATTTCCCCAAGGGGATAAATAAAGTTACTACTACATAGCCTTTATCACTGTATATAATGCTATAAAATAGTATGATTTCTGCTTTATTCTGTGATACAAACCATGTCTGATCACAAAAATTAGTTATTTCAAACACTCGACTATGTTATGAAGTTAATATGGAGAAATTTAAATGTCAATAAATTTTAAATATCTTTGTTGGACAACAGGTTTGTAAACGACTCATACACATGTAAAACTGTCGCACACGTGCTGCTGTAGTACATTTACTCAAGGCTCAGACCGGTATCTGTCGCACTGTACAGCCCAATCCAAACCTGCTCCAGATTAAGAAGGAGCAGCTCAATTTCACGTCCGCCTTCCTTCATGTCACTCCACACAGTCTCACACAGAAATATGTCAACAACTAGACTTTATCGTTATTATTGCGAGAAGACGAATTCTTATTGTGTGGAGAATTTTTACCGGTATATCGCAAACGATAAGATATCGCACATCCCTACCTGGAAGCACTTTACACAATAGATTGCTTTAAAGCAAGCAGCTTTACAGTATAAAACATGAAAAAACAGTGTCAGTATTGCCCTCAGTTAGAATTCCAATGTTAGATATAAAGCATCTCTTCTGTGTTTTCATGTTTTTACACGCTTCTGAGAAGATTTCTATGTCAAAGAAGGCAGGGCCCCAAGCACACCTACCTACTACATGTAAAACTGTCGCACACGTGCTGCTGTAGTACATTTACTCAAGGCTCAGACCGGTATCTGTCGCACTGTACAGCCCAATCCAAACCTGCTCCAGATTAAGAAGGAGCAGCTCAATTTCACGTCCGCCTTCCTTCATGTCACTCCACACAGTCTCACACAGAAATATGTCAACAACTAGACTTTATCGTTATTATTGCGAGAAGACGAATTCTTATTGTGTGGAGAATTTTTACCGGTATATCGCAAACGATAAGATATCGCACATCCCTACCTGGAAGCACTTTACACAATAGATTGCTTTAAAGCAAGCAGCTTTACAGTATAAAACATGAAAAAACAGTGTCAGTATTGCCCTCAGTTAGAATTCCAATGTTAGATATAAAGCATCTCTTCTGTGTTTTCATGTTTTTACACGCTTCTGAGAAGATTTCTATGTCAAAGAAGGCAGGGCCCCAAGCACACCTACCTACTACATAATTGGCACAGACCAGTGGTAGTTTGAAAATGTATACCAGCTGGAGTAAACTTTTCCAGAATGTTTCCTTTGGCAAGCTGTTTCGAATCCCCCAATGGAACTGAAAACAAACTTCGTTTTGGCCTGATTTCGTAAGAAATTACATCATACCAGTTAGTTCTTCGGTTTTGCTCGAAGTATATTGGAGCCTTGACACCCTGTCTTTTTTAAAATCAGAATCCAAAACATCTCTCACACTGGCAAGCTAAATTTTTTGGGTACGGATTAGAGTGTCTCGCTTTTTTGACATGATTTTGTGCAGCAGTAAGAGCTACACACTGTCTTTTTCTTCTTTTTTTATGTAATGATGGGTGTCAATCAGAACATATGTGCAGTGCACCTATTATGAGTGTCAACCAGATAGTTACTGGCACTGGATAACTACAATATGTAGAATTATTTTCATACCAATATATATATATATATATATATATATTTATATATATATATTAAATATCACAGTTTGCCTCAATACCGGTATATTGCGACCCCCTACAATTTGCACCATATTGTGGCTCAGGTTTTCTCTGTTGCCAGCTGTGACAAAATCATGAGCTAAAAGACACTAGACAAACAAAAACTAGACTAACTTTGTTCTTAAATGGGTCATATGATGCGATTTCAATTGTTCCTTTCTCTTTGGAGTGTTACAAGCTCTTGGTGCATAAAGAAGATCTGTAAAGTTGCAAAGACTAAAGTCTCAAATCCAAAGAGATATTCTTTATAAAAGTTAAGAGTCAGCCATGCCCCCCTAAAACGGCTCGTTCTAACACGCCCCCACATGTCTACGTCTGCCAGGAACGCAACACCCTGGGTCGCACAATCCCGCCCAGCAAGGGTGAGCGCAGCCTACGCATCCTGGACCAGACCAATGTGGTGGTGAGCGTGGATGAACGGGACGTTATGGAGCTTGAGGAGAAGCTGGTGGAGCTGCTGTTCCCCATCACCAACTGCGAAGAGCGTTACAGCCTGCTGTGCAACAAAGTGCGTCTGGACAGGGCCCGCGACATTAACTGCGGATCAAAAGTTCGAGTGCAGCTGAGGTCTGGCGACGAGCCTCTTCCAGGTGTGGTCCGCTTTAAAGGAGCTTTGCTGCCCGGCCGAGCACTGAGTGGTATCTGGTTTGGTGTTGAATTGCTGGTGAGCAACACTGTTTGCCTTGTTTGACGTTGTTTTTCTGGTTTTGGGTTCACCTGGTCCTTGAGCATGTGATCATTACAGAACAAAGCAGCATTTGTCTCCGGGGCTGAGCTGGGCGATTTGGACGAACATAATTTAAGCCTGTAGGCTGCTTGTGTGGGTTAAGGCTAGTCTCAATCCTACCGTCACACGTCAACAATGTCTTTTGTTTATATGGCACATGCGTGATGTTATTTATGGGAGTTCTGATGTCTGTGTTGGTGAATGTAATGTCCTTTTCTCTTCTGTCTTTCAGGAGGAGGGCCGGGGTCAAGGTTTCACCGAGGGCTCTTATCAGGGTCAGCAGCTGTTTCGTTGTGAAGATGAATGCGGTGTCTTTGTTGCACTGGATAAACTTGAGCTCTGGGAAGATGAGGTGGAACGTGTGACGCTAGAGGATAATGACCCGGAAGTGGAAGGCGAAGGACCGCCACTGGAGATCAACTCTCGAGTGTTGGTGCAGACACGGGATGGCCCAGAACGGGGCACTGTCATTTTCTGTGACTTACTGCCTGGCAATGAGAGTCTTGGATACTACGTTGCTGTTGATATGGTAAATTAATTAGACGGTGGCGGTGAATAGCTGTTTTTAGCTGCAAGTTACAGTTGCATGCTCTGTATGTTTAATATTACAATTTTCATGAAGCAATATATTTGGTCATGAAGGTCAGATATTTTAGAAAGTGCTATTCAAGTTGATGATTAAGTTTATTATTAAGAAATTATCGAGGATGCATGATATGCAAATTCTGGCTGATGAGGTAAGACCTTCGTTCAACTTAGCAAGGCAACTACCACATTCAAGGCCCAGAAAGGTAGTAAGGACATTGTTAAAATAGCCCATGTGACATATTTTTTGCACGCAAAGAAAATGAAAATAACAACTTTATTCAATGATTTCTTCTCTTCTTGGTCAGTCTCCATTGCCATTCACGATTCAGTCTACTATTGTAGCTTCATAAAATTAAGGTTGAACCACTGATGTTACATGGACTATTTTAAGGATGTCCTTACTATGTTTCTGGGCCTTGAACATGGCAGTTCCGTTGCGGTCTATGCAGCGTCAGAAAGCTCTTGGATTTCATCAAAAATATCTTAATTTGTGTACCAATGATGAACAAAGGTCTTATGGGTTTGGAACGACATGAGTATGAGTAATTAATGAGTTTGTGGCTGAGGCAACTAAACGTCCAACGCCAGCTCCGACAACAGAAGGTGGTAACACTGATACTCATCTGCATATCCTTGCAGCTATTCAGAGTTTATCACGGAGAATGGATCAGTTTGAAGCTAATCGGTCCTTCTCCTCATCTCTACCTCCCAGTAAGGAGGACGTTCCAACGGATGGGCAACAGTCCCGTCCTGGGGAAGGCGCAAAGGATGCTGATGTGTTATCACTTCTGGCTCCCCCCTCTCTCTTTGATGATATACAACAGTCGGGAGAAGGGAGCCAATGTGAAGGAACTCATTCAGACTCTGCAGAAGTTGATGATGAATCAACTAGTTCTGCACCTTGTATTTCAGTGGCAGACGACTACACATCTATGTTGAGAACAGCTTGGAAGAAGCTGTCTCAAAAGCCTCAATTTAATGGAGGCTGTAGACGGTTGACCAATGCCCGTTATCCTACAGAAACTGTATTGGGGACATGCCGCAGGTAGAACGAGTGATAGCTGCATGGACTGCCTTAGGCCCCGTCCGTGCTTCCAATAACCCTTGCTGTCCCAGGAAGGAGTGTGCCAAAACTGACCGTCTGGTTTCACGGTCCTTTAATGCTGCTGCACGGGCAGCCCGTACAGGCAATGCTTTGGCTATCCTGTTCGCAGTGCCTGACACCATAAGAGGTGAGCTAATGAATTTGCCAGTGATGCCTGGTCAGGTCTTTCATTCAGACTCTCAAAAAGTGCTGGATAGGGCAGAGCGCTCTGTCATAAACCTCCCACAGCCTCCAGGCAGAAGTATAAAGAATCTCAGAGGATGCAACAACCTGCTTGGTCTAGGCGCACGGGTAGTAATCCAGCTGTTGTTCAAGGGCAGAGCTTTCATGCCCAAGGGCGGAATCCTGCCACATATTCCCAGAGGAAATCTCAGCCCCAGGGGGGAAAACAACAGGGAAGTTCATGGAGGTATGCAGGCAGAGACGGACCTGCATAGGGATCAGGGTCCAGCCGTCGACTGTTCCTCCCAACTTTTGCGGGCCAGTTGGGAAAAAATAGTCTCTGACCCGTTGGTTTTATCCACCATAGCTCACGGGTACAGACTGCAATTTCGACGGCGCCCTCCATCCTTTTCAAAAGTCCGAATGACTGTTGTCAGGGACCCACTACTGAAGTCAATACTGGTAGAAGAGATAGAAAATCTCTTACAAAAAGGAGCAATTTCAAAGCTGCCCTTCAACGCACAGCAGACTGGATTTTATTCAACTTATTTCATAGTGCCAAAAAAGACGGCGGTCATCGTCCCGTTCTAGACCTTAGGGGACTCAACCAATACTTGAAAGTTCTTCCATTCAAAATGATCCATACAAGGATTGTAATGCAGTTAGGGTTAGATAAGTCCCTGGAGGAACAGGAGTTTCCTTCAAGTTCAAGTTCATTTTATTTGTAGAGCACATATACAACAGCCACCAGGCTGACCAAAGTGCTTTTCAGAAGAGCAACAATTTTACAAGCCAGACAAAAATTTTAAACCGCACGTTTAAAAATGACCAT
>NW_015507624.1:105469-106574 GCF_001515645.1 Sinocyclocheilus grahami
TGTTTATCAAATTTTAAATGCTGGTCGACTAGAATACCTAGGTTCTGCACCCGTGAGGATCTAAAAACGGATAAACTTTCTAACTCAGGGCTTATACACTGAGAGTTCTCATTTGGACCGAAAACAATTACCTCGGTCTACTTATACACTGAGAGTTATCCTTCGCAGGGGAGCCCCATTAGGCAATATTCCCCATAGGAGATCAGTGATCACAACCGATGCATCACTGACAGGTTGGGGAGCCGTTTGGGAGGGCAGGTCAGTGAGCGGCAAGTGGGAACCCCCTCGGTCATCAGAGCACATAAATGTGCTAGAACTGAGGGCTGTTAATCTTGCTCTGGAAGCCCTATTGCCGATTATTTGCTACAAACATGTGCTGATAAGAATGGACAGTACCTCTGCAATTTACCACATAATTGCTACAAACATGTACTGATAAGAACGGACAGTACCTCTGCAATTTACCACATAAATTACCAAGGAGGGCCGAGATCGCTAAGATGCCTTCAGGTGGCAACAGATCTATTAACATGGACATGTCCACGGCTTTCCTCGCTAAGAGCAATCCACATTCCGGGTACAGCAAACAGAGCAGCTGACATTCTGTCCAGGACGGGGCCTCTCCCAGGGTAGTGGCAGCTACACACAGAGGTGATAGCCCAAATTTGATCAAAAATTGTTGATCCAATAACCTGTTCCGTGCCTCTTGTTCTTCGTTTTTTGCTAATTCAACTAGACCAAGGCAAAGCGGCTAGCATGATCAAGGTCTATGCCTCATCTATCTCTGCATTTCATGGAAAGGTTGATGGCCAGCCAGTAGGCCGATATCCCTTGGTATGCCAGTTTCTGAAAGGGGTTCGTCGTCTCTGTCCAAATCGCACTCTGCGGGCACCAAGTTGGGACTTGCCTCTCGTATTAGACTCTCTCACTAAGCCCCCATATGAACCATTGGCTAACACAGATCATAAAGCTTTGTCTCTTAAGACAGCATTCCTCTTGGCCATTTGCTCTGCAAAAAGTGTAGGAGAATTATGTGCTCTGTTAGCGACGACTGTCTACATTGGAAACCAGAGGGCACAGGGGTGTCACTTTGGCCAAACCCTGC
>NW_015507625.1:0-1791 GCF_001515645.1 Sinocyclocheilus grahami
GCATCTTTTTAAGCAGAATTGATACTTAAAATCTGTCTGCTACCAACGCTACTTTATTACAAGAGTACCTTACTAATCCAGGGACAATCATTTAAAATAATTATCATTTAAAAATTAATTTAAAGATAATATAATAATGTTGTGTAGGCTTTAATACTATAGACACAGCCAGTTTTACTCACTGAAAGATTTATTAATTATAAAATGATTACTTCATAATTGTATTAAGAGTCTTACACACATGCTATACAGTTAATCTGAGTCAGGCATTAATTTGAGTGCTGACAGATATTATGGGAGGGGCTTGATGGAGCGCAGGAGATGCAAATAACATGATCTTGACCCTTAAGAAACTTTAATTAATGCTGTCAAGTTACAAATCTGTTCAAATATAAAATTATATGAATTGCTAATTACTACATTGAAATAAAAATGTAAAGCCTGTACAAATATTAGAAATCGTGAATGTAAAAAAAAAAATTTCACATTGCACATTTCATTTATCTATTATAACATTTATGTAGTTTTGTTCGCTTGCCTGTTTCCTTATAAAAGTCCAGAAATTTGTCAAGTCCTTCGTCAGGTGTCTTTAATTATATGATGACTTTACGTTGCTGTCTTGCTGCCAGCCAATTGCTGCATTGCTGATCGTGGTTTCGAGTATCGATACATAACCCCTTTTAAACCAACCAATGAATGCGCAATTATCTCCGATAACTCAATCCAGCCATATTAATCATCAACAACAGCTGTGTTCGAAGAACCGAATTAGCCAGATCCTGATTAGCGCGATGATATCATCTTGGATGTGACATTTCATCTCAGATGTAATAAGCGACGTACGAAGAACGGGTCCTTGGATTCGTCCAGAAGACTCCGCAACCCCAGCTGCTCTCTAACAACTTCTCTTTCTCTCACACACCCCCGGTCAGGTTGGCCGGGGTGGGGGCACTGGTATGCTCATTTCTAACTATTGGAAATACTCAACCCAATCATTTCATTCACAATCATTTGAATCTCATTGGATCACTGTAACAGCTCCTGTAAAACTCCAGGTTGTGGTAATTTACCGGCCTCCTGGGCAAATTCTAGCCACCTTCCTAGAAGAGCTGGATGGGCTGCTTTCCTCATTCCTGGAGGATGGCAGTCCACTTTTAGTCTTTGGCGACTTCAACATTCATCTGGACAAGCCTTATGCTACAGACTTCCATTCACTCCTTGCTTCATTTGATCTCAAACGACTTACCACCACAAGCACGCACAAATCAGGCAACCAGCCTTGATGATCCAACAGTAGCTGCACGGATCTCAGGCTGCCTGGCGGGCATCTCGGCATGGATGAAAGAATATCACCTACAGCTCAACCTGGCAAAGACTGAGCTTCTTGTCTTCCCTGCCACTCCAACTCTAAAAAAAAGTGTTTCCCCTGCCATTATTTAAGGGGGGCGGCCCGCCCCCCCAACGGCACCCCCTGCCCCCCTTAAAGGTCAAGTTAATTTTATTTTCTCTATAGTGCCAGATCACAACAGAAGTCATTTAAAGATACCTTTCATATAGAACAAGTCTATACCTCGTTCTTTTATTAAACAAAACTAAATAGCCTTATGTTATTTATCTTATTTATACGAGGGCATGTCATTTATGTCTCTACGTTACATGGTCGCGCTCTCTGCATCACGCACAGCGGAGTTCCGCCCCGATGCGCGCGCTCACGCACGCACGCACACACACACACAAACGTGCGCACTGTAAATGACCATTAAATCCCCAATTCATTGAAGTGGGTCGACA
>NW_015507625.1:2811-16442 GCF_001515645.1 Sinocyclocheilus grahami
GATGCTTCTGAAAATAAAGAACCAGACCAGCACGTGGAAGCCCCTCATAATGGAACGGAAGAGGAGGAGCTTCACCGCTCTGGTCGACAACGGAAACCCACAGAAAAGATGCGTGCATATAAAGAAGGTGAGGCCCTGAAAAAGGAGAAAAGATTGATTCAGCTGTACGAACAATGGAAGGACCTGGCTCGCAACACAAGGGAAGAGCTAAAAACAGACGTTAGTGAGAGCCAACTGGTAGCGCTTATTAATACACTTGAGAAGGGAAGGGATGATGTCATGCATGTCTACCTGGACATCAGAGATTACATCGCTCCATCCAGTGACACTAGACGCAGAATTGATACTTGTGAAGCTGTAACAAAAGATATTTCGAAGATAATTTTTGATAGAATGGCATGCCTTGAGGACTTTGACAGAGAAAATGTAAAACACAGTCTTCGTGAGTTACTCCATCACGATTATGCTCGCTCTGTCTACGGATCCACAGTCTCACGCCCCACATCGTCAAGGTCTACAGTTATGTCCATTGCAGCTAAGCGAGCAGATGCAGCAGCTGAATTAGCAGCCAAAGAAGCAGAATACTCAATGATACAAGAGATCGAAGCTCGGAAGTGTGAACTGGAAAAACTAAAGGCAGAGAAGGATCTAAAAGCAGCTAGAGCCAGACTGCAGGCCTATGATCAAGAAATGGTACAAGAAGACAGCATTCATTCTTCAGATTCAAGTAGAGGGGAACAGCGGGATGTAAGTGTAATGCCACAACAGCATGTGGTTCCATTTCCTATTCAATGCCCTACCAACATCACAGCAACGCGTCCTACTGACATCACAGCAACATCCTTACCTACAAAATCTGATATAACTTATCTCGCTCAAGCTGTCCAAGATAGCATAGCTCTGAACAGGCTGCCTACAACAGAACCATCTGTGTTCAACGGTGATCCTATACAGTTCATTGAGTGGAAGGCTGCATTTGTGTCGCTCATTGATGGAAAGGCCATTTCTTCCGCTGACAAGCTGCACTATTTAAAAAGGTACGTTGGTGGTCCAGCTCGTAAGTCTCTTGATGGTATCTTCTACAGGAATGATGATGAGGCTTATAATGATGCGTGGAACAAGCTGAACCAACGGTATGGACAGCCATTTGTCATACAGAAGGCATTCAGGGAAAAACTAGCCAAATGGCCTAAGATTCAGCCTAGGGATGCTGAAGGTTTCAGAGAATTCTCTGACTTCTTGAATGCATGTCATCAAGCTATGCCTCATGTCAAAGGGCTTGAAATACTAAATGATTGTGATGAAAATCAGAAACTTGTACACAAATTACCAGATTGGGCAGCAGCACGTTGGAACCGTCAGGTCACGCAGACACTGATTGAGACTCATGACTTTCCAAAGTTTATAGATTTTGTGACCTTCATGTCAATGGAAGCAGAGATTGCTTGTAATCCTGTCACCTCCTTCAGCGCTCTTCGTGCCTCTGACCCCACTTCAGAAAAATGGAACCTTAAGGACAGTAAAAGGAACAGGGCTAACGTCTTTCACATTCAAACAGCCATGGAAAATAAACAAAATTACGAAAACGAACAAAAGCCCACTAAAGGGAATTCCAAAATGTGTTTCTTCTGCAAGGACAACATGCATAAAATTAACAACTGTCCAAAATTTGTGGAAAAATCATTAGAAGAGAAACGGAAATATGTGAAGGATAACAAACTCTGCTATGGTTGCATGAAACCAGGCCACAGCGCAAAAGACTGCCGTTACCGTCTGTCCTGTGACACCTGTAGAGGTAGACATCCAACGTGCCTACATGATGAAAACTATACAAAGAAAGTCAACTCTGTTACAGTTTCAAACCAAGGTGACACGGTGACAATTACTTCTACGTCTCACAAAGTAGAGAACAATGAGCCATCCACCAATACTTCAATGATCGTGCCAGTGTGGGTGTCAACCGAATGGAATCCAGGCTCTGAAAAACTTGTGTATGCTCTGCTTGACACCCAGAGTGATACTGTGTTTGTCGACCGAGAGCTGAGCATCAAGTTACAAGCTGACTCCTGTCCTGTGAGACTGAAGTTGACAACCATGACCGCAAAGGATGTTGTCATGCCGAGTGAAAGGGTGTCAGGTCTCAAAGTAAGAGGGTACAGCTCCTCCGTTGTCCTCAACCTGCCCCCTGCCTACACTAAGGACTCCATTCCAGTGAACCGTACTCATATCCCTACTTGTGACACAGCACGGCATTGGAAGCATCTCTCTACAATAGTGGATAAAATTCCACCTCTGCAGGATTGTGAGGTTGGTCTCCTAATAGGCTACAGCTGTCCAAAGGCTTTGGCACCAAAACAGGTGATTTTAGGAGGAGACGATGAACCTTATGCAGTCCATACAGATCTAGGATGGAGCATTGTTGGTCGCCTGTCTTCACACCATGAATCACAAAGCTTCAACACCATCTGCCATAGAGTCAGCATAAAAGAGCTCCCTCCAGTGACCCCAGCAGATGTTATTAAAGTATTGGAGTCTGACTTCAAAGACGCTTGTGAAGATAATAAAACTGTTTCACAGGATGACATCCTCTTCTTGACCAAACTGCAGCAAAGCATAAGAAAGAATGACCGTGGGCATTACGAGATGCCTCTTCCCTTCAAAAGGAGACCTCATTTGCTTAACAATAAGCAGCTTGCCATTGTAAGGCTCAATCATCTTAAAAGTAAATTGCTGAAAGATGAAAAGTACAAGGAACACTACGTGAGGTTTATGGAAGAGGTTATTGAGAGAGGTGATGCAGAAGAAGTGCATGATGAAGGAAAGGATGGAGAGAAGTGGTACATCCCTCATCATGGTGTGTATCACCCTAAGAAGCCAGACAAGCTCCGGGTTGTTTTCGACTGCTCCGCCAAGTACCAGGGAACCAGCCTCAACGACCACTTGCTCCAAGGCCCAGATTTAATGAATAATCTGACTGGTGTTCTTGTAAGATTCAGACAACATCCCATTGCCCTTATGTGCGATGTTGAAAAGATGTTTCACCAATTTCATGTGGAAGAAGCAGATCGAAACTACCTCCGTTTTCTCTGGTGGAAAAACGGAGACTTAGCTTTACACCCACAAGAATACTGCATGAAGGTCCATCTTTTCGGTGCAACCTCATCACCTGGATGCGCCAACTATTGTCTGAAGCATCTTGCTAAGGAGAATGAGGGTATGTATCCTCTTGGCTCAAAATTCATCACAAAAGACTTTTATGTAGATGACGGTGTCACCAGTGTAGTCAGCACAGAAGAAGCTATCCAGGTAGCAAGAGAAGCTCGACAACTGTGTGCCTCAGGTGGTCTTAGACTGCACAAATTTATTTCAAATGATAGAGTTGTCCTGGATAGCATTCCAATTTCTGAACGAGCTATTGAAGTAAAGGCGCTTGACCTCAGCTTCGTTTATTACACCGAATAAACGAAGATTCCATCTTCCTGAATAGCTCTCCAACTCTGCCACACGCGATTCAACTGAATCCAGGCGCGCCTCGTCATTACAGATACGTTTCTCAAGGACTGCAGATTTCTCCTTAATGTCCTTTATCTCAGCATATGCAAAGTCAATAGTTTTCTTGAGCCCCTCGATTCGTAGAGTATTATCAGAGATCAGTTTCTCCAACGCATCAGATCTAATTATTAAGTTAATGAGCTGCGAGAGTTGTTGAGCTATGTCAGAAGTCTCCATCGCAGCAGCTGAGGTGGGCGAATGCAACGATTTACCTTTCTTTGGTGCAGGTGATTTGCTGGGAGTGATGGGCAGAGGGGGAAACTCTTCGTCAGCCGATATATAATCATGAAAGTTTTCCTCCAGCAAGTTTACGGTTGGCCTATCTGACATGACTGTTGTACTAGACTTCGATTTTTGTCTGATTTCTATCCCTTTTCCGATCTGTAGTTGCCATTTAGTCACACAAATTATGTTTAAGAGGTGACAGCCAACCCCATTTAACTATAGGTGTAATATTTAAGTGGTCGCTTTATATCAAACAATTTATATCATGCGGTTTTCCTTAACAAGTGCTTAAGGCGCCATCTTGGCTTCTCCCCCCTTGCTAGTAGCTTAGGCCATGTCCACAAGCACACCGGTATTTTTAAAAACGGAGTTTTTCCTTCTTCCGTTTTTTTTTTTTTAAATCTCAGTCCACATGAAAACACATGCGCATGCTAGGAGTCGCTGTCAAGAGCATGCCAAACCAATAGGTGGCGATATAATCTCAACCGTAAAGCCATGTTGGCCAATCAGAAGCCTGAAAAAGTTTCCAGTAGGCGGAGATAACAGCGGCTCCGACGTCACAAGCCAAAAACTCCGGTTTCGCTGTCTACACGATAACACTGCAATCGGAGTTTTTGAAAATCTTCACCCTGGCAGGCGTTTTCAAAAATGTTCGGTTTCAGTAACCTGGTGCTGCGTTTGCGTGTGGACGAACGGCCTAACCGCGTAGAAAAGCTGCGATTTTAAAAATAACAGCGTTCGTGTGGACAGGCCCTGTAATGTTAGCTACTAATGTTACTGTGAAAGCGTTTATGTTGATCTGTCATCTAGCATCAACTACAAAATGTGCCAGTTAAAATGCATTCATGAACAGTGTTGGGGAAAGTGACTTATTAAAGTAATGCATTACAATATTGCGTTACTCCCTAAAATAGTAACTAATTACGCTACTTAGTTACTTTTTATGGAAAGTAATGCGTTATATTACTTTCGCGTTACTTTTTAAATATAAGCAGGGCTTGATTGTTTTTAATAGCAAATATAAAAGCCCTTTTACACCAAAAAGTGTACTGAATAAACCTCAGGCTGAAGCAAGAGTAAAATCACGTCTGTACAGTAGAACGCAGGAGAAGAAACACTCTTCAGCAATAAAAAAACAATGAAGCACAATTGTTAGTTTATCTAAAGTCATTTTTGCTTATTAGTATGGTTGAACTGGATCATCAAAGGTCAGCAGCAAAGACATTGGTTAATAAAATGTGATTAGATTTGTGTTATTTAACATTTAACTATTGCAGGTTATATTCATATTCTGAGTTTGCATTTCACTGTTTTAATTCATTTTGATGAATACTTAATCTGTTTTTTTGTGAGTGGGATGAATTAATGCACATTCACATTTAGTCTAGAACTACAGTAACATCATTTTCACACAGCGCACACAACTCCTCTGCACTTCCGATTTCTCCCAATATGGGGACAGGAGAGCTGTCAGTCAATAAATGGGAAAACAAAGTAACTGGCATTACTTTTTTGAAAAAGTAACTCAGGTATTTTCTTGTAAATTAAAAAAGTAATGCGTTACTTTACTAGTTACTTGAAAAAAAGTAATCCGATTACGTAACTCGCATTAATGAGTTACCCCCAACACTGGTCATGAAGCTTAAACTTAATTTACTACAAAATGTAGCCTCAGAAACCGCCTTGCTGTTGAGGGTACAAGTTCATGCCTTAGAGTAGGATACACTGTAATATATCATTATAGGCTATCATATTTAAGACCAAAATTAAAAAAATTAAGATATATTTTGTATAAAGAAAATTAAGCGTGTTTTAAGACCATTAGAATTACTTTTTTACATAGTGAAATTATTTCCATGACAGTTAGCATATCCGCCGAATGTCATTACTGTAATGAATAATGACCTCTTTTGGAATTACAAGAGAGTAAGTAAAATGTTTTTTTTTTTTTTACTAAACCGAGCTGAAATACGGTCGTAAGAGTTGCAATATTTCCCATTATAATCACTTGTCTTGATACTAGTAATCTATAACACATCATATTTTATTAAAAATAGACCTATAAATAGTTTAAAAATAATATAAATGTTCTAAAAATAAAAGTTTATTAGTATATAATATAGATTTATGCTGTAAAATATTAAATTAAATGTCTAATACTTATAGAGGAGAGTGGGGTAAGATTAGCCATTTTTTACTTTTGTGGTCCTCAGGATAAATTAAAATTATGCTGAAGTACAATGAAAGTATCCTATCCTATCAAAAGTACTCCTATCATTATAAATGATCAGAATGTATCTATGACAAAGGGTTCTAAAAATATGGCTTCTTATAAAAAAGTGTTCCCATGGCTCAGTTTGCCCCGGGTTAGGGGTAAGTTGACCCGAGTCAAGTCAGTGAGTAAGATGCACCATCTGGGTGTAAAATGACCATCTGACCAAATCTGATTCAAACCCATGTGAAATAAATAATAATTAAAAATATAATTTCATAATTTCCTTTTACAAACAGTCATTTTTCTTTTCATGAAGTTAACTTTAACAGCATAAAACCAACCAAATGAAGTTTAAATTTCAATATTATATAAGTTAAAATGCTGACTCAGTTTACCCCACAGCATTTGGCTCACTTTGCCCCATAGCTGCCATTTTGGAAGAAAGAGCTACTGTTGCTTACCAGTTCAGGCTAATATTTAGCTAAATGATTTGCATGGATTTATATGTTGCTAAATCACCTATATGTATCATAAATATTTTTAGACCTGGATAAATTTGCTTTGATGTAACAACCATTACATCTCTTATGCTAAAATTTTACTTTGACAAGCCAAAAACAGTTTTTAAAGTAAATGGGTGCTTTCCATTCCCCCCATGTGTTCCTCCTTAATACAGTCTGGCAGAAATGATGGGTGGTTCCAAAATACATGGTCACATTACAGTAAAAGTGTACAGTTGCCAAGAAACAACTTGGATCAACTTACCCACTGGCTCAACTTACCCCACTCTCCCCTACTTCCATTGAAGATGAGGCAGAAGCAGGCTCATAGAGTGAGGGAGAGCCCATTCTTATCAAAACATCTACAATAAAGTCTGAAATTATTACAGAGTGTGCTGTCTTCTCTATTGATTTTAGATTTGTAACAACTGGATAATGTGTATTAACAAGCACCCATCCCCCCAGTGCCCTTTTTTTGGTTTGGGCCACTGTCCTTCAAAATGTCTGTGCACGGCACTGTCATGATGAGTAAGGTTGCAGGAGTGATAGTTAATCACAGTACTATGGATTTAGAGTAGTTGAGTCTGTTTACTGTGATTGCTGTCTCAGGATATGAACCTAAAGAGCTATCACTCTCTCTCCTGCACTCAGTACTCAGTACACAAGCTCAGATTCAAAGCAGTACAATGGAAGGTTGTATCCAAGTCATATCCCAAGAAGTTCTGTACAGAAGGCTGTTTTGGCTTTAGGTTCTGGTGTGGCTGCTTTGAAGAGCCCCAACAGACATGGCGAGGCTGTTATTTAATAGTCATTATGTTAGCCTAAATATTAGGCTGATTGTAACCTTCGCATGGTGTCACTCTAGTGATGACCGCGCTTCCTGAAGAAATTTTCTTTAAATAACAGCTGTTAGTTTATTTTTCAGTCTCGGTGGAAAGTCCACAATTGTTTTGGTGAAAAAGATATTTAATAAATAAAAACTCTGTCATTAGGTTTCATTAATAACACAGGCCAGAAAGAGTTAGTCAGGAATTCCAACTTTTTACTATAACATTAATTTTCTTGGTTCCTGGACTCTTTAACCTAAATGTAATCTGCAGACCTGTTTTAGGGAAACCTTCAGAATTCTGTGGAATGGATTTAAACATGGTAAAATATGGAGACAGTTTTATTTTTACATAGTTACAATTATTGAACGTGCATTCAAAGTAGACAAATTATTTAATATACAAACTAGGGCTGCATGATTAATCGAATGCGATTGTCATGCGCATTTTGTTAAAAAAGCCAGTTCTGTTATCAGCAGGAAATCATCATCACGTGCTTTCAGATGGAGCAGAATTTACTAGCTACTACTAGCTGTTTGCATAGCTTCTCAGTGAACTACGGCTCTGTGAAGTAAATGCTGCTCCATCTGAAAGCATGTGAAAATACCACATTTAATAACATATTTTTACTCCAAACTCACTTCATAACGTCTGTCGAGTGTTTGAAATAAATCCTTCTGTGAGATGATGTGGCTTCTTACACAGAATAAGGCACGCAACATATTTCATAGTATTCTAAGCAGTGATAAAGGCATTGCATTATAAATATACTTTATTTTATATATTTAAAATTATAATAATAAGAACGCAGATAAATATTGCCGTAGTCGTGTGTTTATTAGTCACGTTGAATTAATGAAAGCAGTTGAATCTTCTGTTTATTCAGCTGCAGCGATAGGCATTTTCTGGGTTTCTTCTGTGAGGCGTATTTGGAGTTTCAGCACGAGAGCGCCCTCTGACCTTTGGATGGAGATTTACTGCTGCTCACAGAACCGTGCTTCACTGAAAGATACGCATGACAATCGCAGCTTCTGTCGAATCGATTTATCGTGCAGCCCTAATACAAACACAAGAGATGGGGAATTTGCAGATAAGCTTAGGTGCCAACTGTAACCAAACACCCTGCTTTAACAGGCCCAAAGCTGTTTTTGTTTATGCCGAGGATAATATTTTCTAAATCGTGTGAGCTGGAATTCTGTCAGTAATCCCCATGATTCAAAACTTTCATTTATATTGATATGTTTTACCAAAATAGATATGGTTGCAGTGCTTGGGGAAACCACAGGGCACCAGGCCCTGATCAAGTTAAGGAATCGGATGAAAAATGACCCTGAAGGTTACACTATTCTCAGTATGTCTCATTTGTTTACTCTGACTACTGTTAAATCATCATTCATTATCCAAACTTTACTACTACCTTTATGTTCAAATTTTGTCTCTAGAGAGTGTCCGAGAATCCGTCTGTCTACGTTAGACCTCACTCGAATGTCTGCTTTGCCAGATGGGACTTTAGGAAGAGAGTATCTGCATTTCCTAGAAGAAAATGTAAGACAAATGAAAAACACACCAATAGCCAATAACAATAGGTCAAATTAACCATTGTCATCTTAACTTTTTTCAGAGAGTCACCCCGACTCAAGAGCTGAATGAAAAGTTTGTGGACGATGAGGAGCTAGCATGTCATGCAACGTTATCGTGAGGTCCATGACCTGTTGCATACCTTGCTTAGTATGCCCACCAATATGCTAGGTGACCGTTTGATGCAATAACAAAATATGTCCACTTTTCAGATGTGTATAATTTCCACTTGTTGTGTGTATACCTATATAACTCTCCCTCAAAAGCTTTTGGTTCTGTGTAAATATGATGCTGCCTCAGAACTATTTTGCCACTGAAGTACAGTCATGGCCAAAAGTTTTGGCAGTGACATAAATTTTGTGTTTTGCAAAGTTTGCTGCTACAGCTGTTTTGGTGTTCACTGTTCATTCACATTGTTTCTAGATTATTGTGTAGAGTGATCAGATGCATTTTAAATAATTGCTAAAAGCTTCATTGGCCAAAAAATTTACTTTTCACAAAAAACTAATTTCACTTTTTTTTTTTATCCTGACACAAAATGACCAGCTAACATTAATTAAATAATCATATCAGCAGCACGTGTGAATGAGTACAAGTCAGGGAAAATCACTATCATACTAAATAGTTTGTAAGAGCAGACTGATTGTGTTCTTGTTAGCAATGGTTACCTCCAAAGAAACACATGCAGCCATCATTGCTTTGCATCAAAATGGCCTTACATGCAAGGAAATTGCTACAAAGAATATTGCACCTGAAGAACCATTTACCAGATCATCAAGCACTTCAAGGAGAGAGGTTCGACTGCAGTGAAGAAATCTTCAGGACGTCCCAGAGTGCAAGCTTCACGACCGTCTCCTCCTGAGGAGTCAGCTACGGAATCGTGTCACCACCAGTGCAGAGCTTGCTCAGGAATGGCAGCAGGTTGGTGCGAGAGCATCTGCACGCAGAGTGAGGCTAAGACTTTTGGACAATGGCTTGGTGTCAAGAAGGGCAGCAAAGAAGCCACTTCTCTCCAAGAAAAACGTCAAGGACAGACTGAAATTCTGCAGGAAGTACAAGGATTGTACAGCAGAAAACTGGTGCAAAGTTATTTTTTCTGATGAAGCTCCCTTCTGAAAATCGATTGTTCGGAGAAGAAAAGGTGAACGCTACCACGAGTCCTGTGTTACGCCAACAGTGAAGCATCCTGAGACCATCCATGTGTGGGGTTGCTTTTCAACCAAGCTCTCTCATAATTCTGCCATAAAACACTGCCATGAATAAAGAATGGTATCAAAATTTGGTGATGATCCGTGCGTTTCCCAGCATGATGGAGCACCATGTCACAAAGCAAGGGTGATAAAGAAGAAGATCATTACATTGAAATTTTGGATCCGTGGCCAGGCAACTCCCCGGATCTCAGTCCCATAGAGAACCTGTGGTCAGTCCTTAAAAGGCGAGTGGACAAGCAGAAGCCCACAAATTGTGATCAACTCTGAAAACTAATAAGGCAAGAATGGATCGCCATCATTCAGGATTTGGCCCAGAAGCTAATATCCAGCATGCCAGAGCGAATTTTGGAGGTTATGAAGAACAAGGGTCAACACTGTAAATATTGACTCATTGTATTTTTTTGCTAATAAAAGCCTTTAAAACTTATGATATGCTTATCATTATTTTTCAGTATACCATCAAAACGTTTGGAAAAATAATCTACAAATACTGAAGCGGCAAACTTTGCAAAACACAAAATGTATGTCCCTGCCTAAACTTTTGGCCATGACTGTACAATGAATCCCCTAGATCAGGGGTGCCCAACCCTGTTCCTGGAGATCTACCTTCCTGCACAGTTCAGCTCCAACCCTGATCAAACACAACCGAACCAACTAATTAGGATCTGAAGGAGCACTTGATCATTACAGACAGGTGTGTTTGATCAGGGCTGGAACTGAACTCTGCAGGAAGGTAGATCTCCAGGGGTTGGGCACCCCTGCCCTAGATCATTATCAATAAATACTTTTTGTGATTTTTTTGGTACATACAAAATGCATTATAGCATGCATTTGTCATCTCGTGAAAAATGTTCCTGTTATTTCTTACCCACAGGTGAGGTTGTTGTGAAATTGTTTGAAGCTGCACATACTGGTCTGCCCATGTGTGTTCTGGGTGCAACGCTGGGACCCTGCCGTCTGTATGTCATGTGAGTTAACATGATAGGCTATCTGTCTGTGTACAGCAACATGATGTCAGATACTGTAGAAACGGTCTATCATGTTAACAAACAAGCATGAAACATATATATGTGACCCTGGACCACAAAACCAGTCTTAAGTCGCTGGGGCATATTTGTAGCAATAGCCAAAAAATACATTGTATGGGTCAAAAAGAGTGGCAAAGAGGAATTATTCTGAAAAACTAAGGACTCGGTTCACTTCCAGCGACTCAGCATCAGTGTGGAAATGTCTGAAAGAGATCACCAACTACAAGACACCATCCCCCAGCACTGTGGAGAATCAACAACTGGCAGACGATCTGAATGAGTTCTACTGCAGGTTTGAAAAAACACCCCACACCCGCTCTGAACACCTCTCCACACAACCATTTACACCTCCTGCAACCCCCCCTCTCCCCCACACCTGCACCTCAAATCAGTGAATACGAGGTGCGCCAGGTCTTCCAGAAGCAGAAAAGAAAAAAGCACCAGGCCCAGATTGTGTGACACCAGCTTGTCTGAAAACCTGTGCTGACCAGCTGGCCCCCATCTTCACACAGATCTTCAACAGATCACTGGAGCTGTGCGAAGTCCCTTCATGCTTCAAATGCTCCACCATCATCCCCATCCCAAAGAAATCCAAAATTACAGGACTAAATGACTACAGGTCTGTGGCTCTAATGTCTGTCATCATGAATGTAAAGTCTGTCTGACCCCACATGATTGTAAAGCGCTTTGGGTGTACAACAATACACAGTAAAGCGCTATATAAATGCATCATTCATTCATTCATTCATGAAGTCATTTGAAAAGCTGGTGCTGACCCACCTTTAGGACATTACTGGACCCTTGCTGGATCCTCTTCAGTTTGCCTACAGAGCAAACAGGTCTGTGGACGATGCAGTCAACATGGGACTGCATTATGTTCTGCAACATCTAGATAGACCAGGGACTCATGTGAGGATCCTGTTTGTGGACTTCAGCTCAGCCTTTACCACTATCATCCCAAACCTCCTCCTGCCAAAACTAACTCAGCTCTCCATGCCCACCTCCGTCTGTCAGTGGATCAACAGCTTCCTGACAGACAGGCAGCAGCTAGTGAGGCTGGGAAAACTCAAATCCAGCACCTGTATAATCAGCACTGGAGCTCCTCAGGGTTGTATTCTCTCTCCACTGCTCTTCTCCCTCTACACCAACGACTGCACATCTAAAGACCCCTCTGTCAAGCTCCTGAAGTTTGCAGACGACACCACACCCATCAGCCTCATTCAGGACGGTGATGGAGGTTAAAGATCTGGCTGTCTGGTGCAGTCTCAACAATCTGAAGCTCAACGCGCTCAAAAGAGTGGAGATGATCCTGGACTTCAGGAGGAACCCCCCTGCTCTCCCCCCACTCACCATCGTGGACAGCACTGTGACTGCAGTGGAGTCATTCAGGTTCCTGGGCACCACAATCTCTCAGGACCTAAAGTGGGACACTCACATTGACTCCATTGTGAAAAAGGCCCAGCAGAGGTTGTACTTTCTTCGCCAGCTGAGGAAGTTCAACCTGCCACAGGAGCTGCTGAAACAGTTCTACTCTGCTATCATTGAATCCATCCTCTGCACTTCTATAACTGTCGGGTTCAGCTCAACTACCAAATCTGACCTCAGAAGATTACAGAGGGTAGTCCGGACTGCTGAGCGAATCATTATTACAACCCTCCCTTCTCTTCAAGAAATATACTCATCCAGAATGAGCAAAAGGGCTGGCAAAATCACTCTGGACCCCTCACATCCAGCACACTCACTCTTTGAACTGTTGCCGTCTGGTCGACGCTACAGAGCACTGAGCACCAGAACGACCAGACATAGGAACAGTTTCTTCCCTCAGGCAATCCATCTCATGAACACTTGACAATAACTGTGGAACACTAATTATACACTCATACACTTATTTATCTAACACACATACTTAGTCTACACCTCAAATTTGCACATAATATACCTGTACATACAAAACTGTCTATTGTAATATACCTCCACATACAATTGTCAATTTATATATTGTTATTCCTTATTTACTTGTTTTATTTTTTATTTTTTTAATTCTTTTATCATCTGTGCTTTTGTTGCACTGCGGAAGCTTCTGTCATGAAAACAAATTCCTCCTATGTGAAAACATACCTGGCAATAAAGCTCATTCTGATTCTGAAAATTATTGATTTTTCTTTTATGCCAAAAATCAGTAGGATATAGGATAGAATTTGCAGCAGCTGAGTAAAGTCTGTTCTCTGGTGAACCAGAAGAAAGTGAATATTGTCATCTGCTACTTTCTAGTGGGGACATAGGTGTTTAAATCTCTTCTTCTCTGTCTACATGGCATCACTAGGTTCTGTCATTCAGAAACATGGCTTTTCATATAACTGCTATGCTGATGGCACTCAATCTTTGTCTCAATGACCTTTCATTCCATCCTGATTATCCAACGATAGCTGCTCGCATCTCAGCTTGTCTAACAGACATTTCTTGCTGGATGAAGGACCATCACCTTCAACTCAACC
>NW_015507625.1:16542-41255 GCF_001515645.1 Sinocyclocheilus grahami
AGCTGCTCGCATCTCAGCTTGTCTAACAGACATTTCTTGCTGGATGAACCTTTCCAAGACAGAACTGCTTGTGGTTCCATCATCTCATCACAATTTCAGCATCCAGTTATAGGCACATCAACCATAAATCCTTCAAAAAACAGCCAGAAACCTTGGAGTTATGATTGATTTCAGCTTACTTTCTCAGACCACATTGCTAAAATGTCCGGTTCTACAGATTTGCTTTATTCAACATCAAGAAGATCAGGCCCTTCCTTTCGGAACATGCTTCACAACTCCTTGTTCAAGCTCTTGTTCTGTCCAAGCTGGACTATTGCAATGCTCTCTTGGCAGGTCTTCCAGCCAGTTCTATCAAACCTTTACAATTAATCCAGAATGCGGCAGCAAGATTCATTTTTAATGAGCCAAAAAGAATGCACGTCACACCTCTGTTTATCAATTTGCACTGGCTACCAATAGCTGCTCGCATAAAATTCAAGGCATTGATGTTTGCCTACAAAACCACCACAGGTTCTGCACCCCTTTACATAAATTCATTACTTCAGACTTATGTGCCCTCTAGAAGCTTGCGTTCTGCAAGTGAACGTTGCTTTATTGTGCCATCCCAAAGAAGCACAAAATCACTTTTATGGACTTTTAAATTAAATGTTCCCTCCTGGTGGAATGGCCTGCCCAACTTAGCCATCTTCAAGAAACGACTAAAAACACATCTCTTCCATCTTTATTTGACCCTATAACTCTAGCACTCTCTATTCTAATTCTATTCTTTTAAAAAATCACTTGTCCCTTTTAGACTTGCATTCATTTGCTGCTTGTTTAAAAAAAACAAAAAAAACTAACACTTGCTTTCTAATCATTTATTATACAATTAACAAAAGCAAAAAAGACCTCTAACACTATAGCTTGCTCTATTCTTTTTCTATTCTATCGGTTTTCTTTTTATTTATTATATTATTTAAAAAACCCTTGCTACGTGTACTGCGTTAAGCTAACTGAGACTTGTTGTAACAGTGTTGTGTGTATATCATTGCTCTTTTGTTGATTTTGATTGCTTCCATTGTCCTCATTTGTAAGTCGCTTTGGATAAAGGTGTCTGCTAAATGACTAAATGTAATGTACATCGGAAGGTGCCTGCTAAGAGTCAGTTCATTTTTTAGTTTTTTTAAGTGTATAATTTTTTTAAATGTTTAACTTATTTAAAGTCTGAATTACCAAGTGTAATCATTATGTTGCATATGCAAAATGTTGTTTCCCAGGAGGCCAAAAACATGGTTGTGCATTTTTAAAGATTAAGAGAAGTTTTACATCATGATGGTAACACATAACTGTCTTGCTAAAGGCCACAGTTAATGACTCCTGTTGAGGCTCGAACAATCATCCTTCCAGCCCTGAAGGGTTACAGGAGTATTGGAGTTCTAGAGCCTTTAGCCCAGCATCTTGAACCAAGGGCAGAAAAATGCCCTGCACAAGTGGCCAGTGATAATCCATATAATCCATATCTTCTGAACATATGCAGGTACTTTTTATGTCATTATTTGATGCAAATTTTTCCCTTACATTGTAGCTTTTCAAACTCTTTGCACTTTGGACAAGTTTGGATTCAAACTCGCTCAAACGCTTTTTTTTAATATTTACTTGTCTTTTTTTTCCTCACATATTTTAGTAATAATCATGAATTAGATATAATTTGAAAGCTTAAACACTCAAAATTCTTCCTGTTAAAAATGTTTTGAAATTGGCCATTGCGTTACCATGGAAATACTACTTAAATATCTTTTAGCGAGCTCTTCCCCCTTGTAGGTGGTGTCATATTACAAAATGTACTACAATATTTCAGAATCAAAACTTTTTATAATTTTGACTAAATAAATATTATTGGAAAGATGTGCGTCTCAAGCTTCCATATTTGGTGGTTAGTTTGTGATAGAAATAATATTGCAACAAATGTATAAATTTGTGAAAGGAAAATGCATTTAAAAAAAGATCAGAGTTTTGGTGTCACCTGTTGGCTATTTTTGGTATAACGCTTAAATAAATCTCAGGCACCTCAATTTTTTTTATCATCAAATTAATTTAGACATGAAGCTTTGATTTTATTGCACAATATTTAGTACAGTACTTTTCCTTTACAGTAAACTTAAACTTTTATAACTTTTCAAAAGTTTTTTATTTCAGCAGTAATCTGCAAATTGTCTTTTTTTTTTTAAGAGACCAACGGGTCTGTATTCAAAAGTGTTCTTGAACAGGAATGACATAAGTAGACTTACTATTTATATTTAGACTTTCTTTAGTACGTTTGTATGTAACACTAATAATAGGTGTTGTGATGCATCACATCACATCACACAAAGGTCAGAACATTGTTGCCATAATGACGATTAACGATAACCATGTGAAAATCTGATAATTAGAGTTTCATCACGTTCTTACATGTCAATTGCCCCACTGTCCTCAGTGACATCAGAGCCATGATGTCATGTGATCACATGAAAGCTCAACTAGAATATAGTATCAAATATCAATATCAGCTATATCAGTATCAGTTGGGCACTGTCACAGATAAATGCAACTATTTCATATGATGTGCAGATAATAACTATAAACGGTCAAACAATAATTGGACAAATTTTAACATATTAACATGACATACTTTGAAAGAGATGGAGAATAAAGCTATTTAAATAATTTATAAATATAAAAATATGTCAATGACATATGCTTGTAGTTCTTTTAAGCAAGTTTGTAAAATCAAGGAATTACTGATTACTGGCAAATTAGCTCCTTTATAACTAAACAATGTGATTGATTTTATCACACTTTCTCTTATTTTTGCATATATTGGTGTTCAATGGCACAGATAATGTAAAACATGTTTTAAAATGATAATTGGTTCAAATAACATTGCATAATGTTACATCCACCATTCCATCAAGTCCTCTGGATCTTCAGAGCCTTCATTAACATTCATCGTGTGTTCAGTGCAGTATAGAGACACTCTGATCAGCCACAGCACAGGCGGCCAGCAGCGGTTCACTGAAAGCATGTCTGACTACATGCAGCACAGCCGTAGATTCGGGATCATAGAACAGTAGGGTCTGACTGGGCCAGTCCAGAAGCAGTCCCACTCTTTTGAGCTTCTTAGCCACTGTGATACCCACATTACATCCATCATGACAGAAAGACAAGTCTCCATCATAATGCGAGAGCACCCACGATTTTGTGTTGTAGCCGAGCCGTGCGCCATTGCCGGACCCTTTGCGTTCTATGCTGGAATAGCATACCCCCACTTTGAAGGCAGCACTCGTGCACACATCAAGTACCCAGCTGTGAGTAGCAGAGGACATGGGAGGGGAGCAGAGGGCATTAGGCCAGCTGTCGAAGCGCGCCGGGTCAGAGGGGGGTAATTGACGCTGACGTTTGGGCAGGAAAGTTAAGGTGCGCTGGTCGTTGGAGAGGGAGAGAAGAGGACTGACCGTCTGAGCTTCGAAGCATAGTGCAGTTAATCTATGGGCTAAAGGAAAGAAGGATATTAAATAGATGTTCAGAGCAAGAAAATTAAAAGTTGAATGTAAGGAATGCAGAATGCCAGTGCTTCAAAATATTATAGTACACTTATAACACTTAAATATTAAAGACTCAATTTAACCCATCTGGAAAGCATATGTACACTGCAAAAATTAAATACTGTAAAGTACACTGTACACTGTAAAGATCATTGGTGTACATTTTACAAGAAAAAAATCAGTTTTTCTACTTCAGTATTTCTTGTTTAATTCAATGTATTATTTGCCATTTTGGGGTAAAAATATACTATCAATTTCTGAGTGAACATTGTTTTTACACCATTTTCCCCCCAGTTTAAGCAATATGTAAGCAGGTCTGGGAAACCGAAGGGGGCTGAAAGAAGGTGCTAAGGGGTCCACAAAAAAATTGTATGAAAAATGTTTTACTTTTTAGTATATTTATAATATTTAATTAATCAGCAGATGTAACATACTTTCTGGACAAAAATTATGAGATAAATCACAACTATTTTGTTCAACTGACAGCCACAATTTGTGTTTTTCTTTAGGTTTATACATCTAACAAAATTATTTTAAATTATATTTAATGCATATTTATAATATTTTTATTTTTCCACAATATAAATGGGTATTTATACATGAAAATAAAGGTTTTTGTTTTGTTTGTTTTTTCAGAAAGGAAGTCGTCATATTTGAGAGTCTGTGGCACTGAAATGTTTGAAACCCATGAGTATGGTTCTCATGTGATACACTGAATCTGTCTAAAATTAATCTCTGTCTTTCGGAAATGGAATTGTACTTACCAGATGGTCCTAGCAGTAACGCACTGGCCCATAAACCCACCATGAATTTACTGTCACTGCAGCCTCTGTTCAAAGTCAGTTTCTCAGTGTCTCTAGGTTCACCAATACCCTCCGCATCCTCTATTCTATAGCACAGTCATGTACACAATCAATTCTCATATCCTGCTTATCTCATTTTATGTATTTATGTGAGCATATTATTGCATTTATTGTGAATAACTGAGTAACTGAAATTACCTGTCATTTATTTCCTCATTAGAGCTCTGAAAAAATAAAGAAAAAAATACAACAATCAGTCGAATATCACACATTATTATTTATTAATTGATTAACATCTAAACATATTAGTTATCAGAAACTGACTGAAAAACAATTAAACTGATTCATAAGTGTAGAGTACTTTGCTAATAATTTTAAGTATTATTTTGGGTAATTTGTAATTTACTCAGTAAAGTATTATTGAAACTAAACTGGTTTATTCTATTTATTACTGTATTTAAATGTCAATTATCTGTTGATATATTTGAAGTGTGTCCTACAACCTTATGCTGTCAAAACAAGTTACTTTTAATTTAATTGATTTGTCTTCCTAAATGAGTTTGAAAATTTGAGCACTGGGAAATCTGTGATTAAACAGGGTCCCCTCCCCACACACACACAAAGTTTGCATACTACGTCAATGAGATCACCTCTTCTCATTTTATCAAGTAATGTCCAGGTCATATTTCATCCCAAAAACAAATGGGGGAAAATGCATTAATTAAATATAAAGTATTGAAAATATTATCAGTTTAATAGTTGATTTTGCATATGCCAAGAAAAAATTTAATTAATAACTGCAAATATTTATGTAACTTACAGTGGTTAAGCTGTGAATTGAATTCCACATGTAATCAAAGATCATATACACTATACTGTTTGAATACATAAAGAGAAGGAAGCACATCTTGCCCAAAATCCTCATGCAAACCCCCCCCCTTACTTTCTAATTCTTTAATATGACAAATTCTTTGACTCGTAATTGAGCAGAATCGTAAAGTGTTGACAAAGTATCCATACTTTATATTTGTTAAATTGCACAAATCCTCTGTACTTTTTACACCTCTGGCTTCTTCATTCACTCACCACAATCATGGTATCTGTCGAGTTTGTGAGTGTGTGCACCAGGCTGGTGCGTGTGTGTGTGAGTTTCTCCAGAGTGCGAGTCCAGTGTGCTCTCTGAGTGAGGAGGCACTGCTCCACACGCTCTTCCTCTCTCTGTATGGCCTCTAGGAGACGCTGCTCCTCCTCCTCAAGAGCCTCACGCACCACGTTTACCTGAGCCAACACACGTTCTCTTGCACTGTTTGCATCTGTCTATCAATTAAACAGCACAAGAGGCAATTACAACAACATACTGTATTACACTGTTATAACTAAAAAGTTTATCTGGACATCAGGGACATAATGTTATAACACCATAATAAATCATTTAAAATCACACAGAATAACTTACCATGTCCAAAAAAACTATAATAATATCACAGTCTAATGGCTAATTATGTAAAAATAACAATAAAAAAGTAATAATAATAATAATAATACAGCGCATTTTGTAAGCATTGGCATATAGCATATAGCTGTCCTGACTAATTAGTGAATTCTTCAGGTACCTGTACAGCCTTCTCTCTAGCTGTAAGCGTACGGTCAATGAATCGTTCGATCCGCAGGGCTTGCAGCTGCATTTTTTCACAGACATCCACCAACTGATTCTGTAAAAAAAAAAAAAAAAGGAACAAAGAGGAAAAATCACATAAGAGGCATTAAACTATAGCAGTTTAGTGGTATGTACGTGGCAGGAATGTGAAGGCATGTGGATATGATCTGAAGTTGTCTGTTGTTGAAAAAAGGGTATATGAAAGTATTGAGGAAATGTTTCATCACACAGGTAACCCGTTTCAGATCTACAGGTCCTCAATGGTATTCGGAAGCTCTGAATTTCTGTTTTTCTTTCTTTCTTTTGGTTGAAAATGCTATCTAAAAAAATGCTGTCTGGTTTGATATTTTCTTATTTAACTAGTTCAAACTTTTTAAAAAGTCCAGTGTTGATTTGAGCTATGCAGGTATTTTTTAATTGCACACAAGAAGCAGCACTGCATTGAAATGTAAATTCTAAAATACATTTTTACTATTATTTATGAGTTTAACAAATTTTCCAGTATGGGAAATCTGCAGCAAAGACTTCAAAGTGTTAGGAAATCAGTTGTTGTGAATAAAAAATGTAAATGCAAAACAAATAATAATAATACTGTAGCGTTTCACTACTAATGAACCAGGCGTTCTCAGTAGCTCTGTAACTTTATTAAAGCACTGAGAGGGGGCTTCGGAAGGAAACAGAAGAAAAACAAGGAAGAATAGCACTCGCTGCTCTGTGCTCTGTGCTCTCACTCTCCCAACTAACTGAACTCTCTCTAGCCCGTCCTCCACCCGCGCCGGACTATTCCCGCCCCTTAAAGTGAACAAAGACTAACAGCTATAACCAGTTATTGCTAAAATAATCATTGCTTAACATCATGACACTAACAAATATCCTTCAACATTTATAGCAACATCACAATACGTTTAATATAGCATGGTTACTGCCAGAAATGTTTAAATCACATTTTGTAAAAGAGAACAGATAAAATGTATCTGATTGCAATGATAAAAAAAATAAAAATAAAGTTTCTTCACCTCGGGGTGTAACGCTTCTGACATAGGCTAATGAAACTAACCACGCCCTCTCCAATACAAATTACATAGGCTACACAATACTGCTGAAACTCTCAACTGTTATTCTAACATAACACATTTCTTGTGTAAGGGAATAGCGAACGTGCTAAGTTACTAATTGTTTAGTCAATGGTTTATACATCGAAACCTAATTATTATGTTATTTAACTAATCGTGACTCACCCTTACTCCAGTTGCCTGAGTAACCAGCTCTGTCACCTTGTGACCCTGACAAGATCCATCCGACACACATTTCGAGCAGGTCAGTCTTCCTTCTGTACCACAGTAGAACTGTACTTCTTGTTCATGTATTGGACACAGTTTCGCTTCTCCTGAAGTCGATAAGGAGTCCGCACCACTGCCTACAGAGCTCTCCGATTTCTCACATTTGCGCACAGGTTTTGTAGGCGATTTTCCATTTACTATACCATTGGTGTGTAAAAACAGCCCGCCGCCTTCACATACATTTCCTATTCGGTCTTGATGTTTTGAAGTGTCGTCCAGTTGAGAGTCAGTCTCCAGGTCATTGACATGCAAGGATACGGTTGCCAGTTCACAAAGTCTATATTCCGTACTCATGGTACCGACAGATAATAATAGGTTTGGTTACTTTTAGCAGAATAAAATACGAAGTGTTTGCCTGGTTTCGCTGATGTACTGTAAAATACCCGTGGCGCAGGTGTATCCAGCTTTAGAGCCCTGCCTACCTTTCGCAGGTGTATATCACGGAAGTGGACAGGTTGTTGAGTGCGCAAGTTTGAACTGAAGTTTTTCTGTATTGTTACTCGAGTTAAACTTGGGACTCGACTGTTTTTGCAACATGCTAACCATCTATCTATCTATCTATAGTATCATATTTTAGCAATATGCTAACTTGTCATCTGGTCTTGCATGAGCAGGTCTGGTATAGGCTATTGGTTCTGTTAATGTGTAACTCTCCACCAACTCTCCAGGAGTTAATTTGCTACACAGTCATCCAGGGACGTGCACAGACATTTTGAGGGGCAGGGGCTCATGTAGAAAAAAGAGCACTTCTCATATTTATTTTAATTTTTTTCTAAACAAAACATTAAATATATTAGGGGTGTGCGATACTGACAAAAATATATCTCAATATTTTCTGGGATTTTATCGGTAACGATATTTAGACGATATTTTGCTGAGTGTGGTATTGTGCTGATATCTTAAGGACTACCGTGGACAGCTGACTCCTAAAGTTTTTGATATTCTGCATATTCTGTGTGGTCAGTTCACAGCAGTGATAGAAATTAATCTTTTCCAATAAGTTTAAATGAATTTTTTTTTATCTTTTATGGGCATTTTTACCTTTATAAAGCCCTTTTTTCTAAATGTGTGCATCATCTTTTCAGTCAAACTCTTAAATTGAATCAGTCAATTAGAATAATAAGTCATTTGGGCTGTTACCAAGCAAATTAAATCAGTATTGACTAAATTAATCTTTGCAATGCAGAGGAAACACAGAAGCTGCATCAGAAGTGGCATTTAGATGCATTAACTCACTGTTTAATGCAGACATTAATGTTTTAACCCTAAGCTACAAATGCATTAATACTGTTTTGATATTTTAAACATAAAACGTTGAATACTGATATTTGAAATTATATATTTTTTTTAATGAAAAGATACTTTAAATGTGAAATTAAAACCGCCAGTAGGTGGCAGCAAGTCAATGTTAATAAGTGAGTCATTGCGACTGAACCCGAATCATTTAAATGGTTGATTAATTCAGAGACACAAATTGGAATTATATTTGTTGGCAAAATAGAGCAAAAACAGTCAATATTGTGTCTAAAACATAAGTGTATGAATATTAAATTCTTGTTTATTGAACTGCTATATAAAATCAATATCACATTTGTAATAATTTGCTGCTTTTTGGTGGAAAAAACATCAGTCTTCGCATGATACTGATTAACTATATGAAATGATATAAATATATACATTTCTGCCCCCATATCTTGAATTTTGTGATCATTCTAAATGCATTTTAGTAAACTGAATCATGTAGTGAAAGAATGAGCACTGGTCTAAGCTAGACTTATTACCTTAGCTAAACTTTAGCTAACTTACATGGTAGCTCTCATGAGTCATGGATGTTATGTTAGCAAGACAAATTAACTATTTTGCCTTTTGTCTTTTGGATAATTAGCTGTAAATTCAAGGCACAAGTAGCTTAGTCTGTTGTTCATCACCACTCACCTCCACAGCAAGAAACACAACTGGAAAGGGAGAGAAGGCTTCACTTCTGCGGCTCTCTGCCTGTCTGTGACTGATGTGCATGTTATGTGTGCTACACTGCTGTGCTGCGGAGACGCGGAGCATTTCTTAACATTTCCTGACCCAACCTATTTTGATTTTTTTATTTGTTTGACAGGGAAAGCTGTGCGCAAACAGAAGCACACACACACACACACATTAAAAAACACTCCCCAGAAAAAAGGGGCACTTTCTCTCGTGGAAGAAAAAGGGCTGGTGCTCAAGCCCCCTTTGATGTCTATGTGTGCACGTGCCTGCAGTCATCACAAAAACAGTTAAAACATATTACTAAAAACCATATTCATTGGACATTTAGAATAATCTAGTATTTCAAATAATTACATGGTACCACGTCATAAAAAAAAGTCCTGTCCAATTCTCATTTCCATCATGTCCTATTTTTTTTAGATCTGTAAACGTTGGCAAGAGATCTTGAATAATTTTTTAAGCATGTGTTTTCTCCACGAATGACAACAAAACAAATATATTTTTATATTTTTAACTCTTGGTTATGACTTTTAAGCTATAGAACAACAATATAAGCGTAAGCAATAAATAATAAAAAACATGAGCCCTTGGTTAGCAAATTCTCTATGCACATTGCACTATTTGAAGGGACAACCATTTAGTGGTTCCGAAACATAGTGGAGATTATCAATTGCACTCAATCATTCCCATAATGCACCCTTAAAGGGGTCATATGATGCGATTTCAATTTTTCCTTTACGGATTGTAAGTACGTTTTTTTATATTTAAAGAGTTTTTATATTTTATATATTTAAAGCGAGTTTTTTTGGGCAGTGTAGAGTAGGGCTTGTTGTTTGTCATTTCTCCGATCACAAATGCAGACATGGTTTTATGTTTATGCGGCGCGATGCAACACAATGAGTAAAAAGACAGTATAAGTCATTATAATCCATAATTATGTCCCCACTGGATGCAACGAATGCCTCGTTTATAATGGGTTTTCATCACTTCGGCCTGACAGGGCATCATCACAGTATGTTAGGGGCGTAACATTTCCGTCACACGCTTGAGGTATTCAGCCAATCATAACGCACTGGCCAATCAGAGCACACCTTGCTTTTCAGACCGATGAGCTTTGTAAAAATCAGAAAGGCGGGGCATAGAAGAGAAACAATAATGTACAGTATGTGGAAAATAATGTGTTTTCTGAACCTTAAACCACACAAACACATTTCATTACACCAAATACACAAAATAATGTTATTTTTAGCAACATCATATGACCCCTTTAATATGAGTACACAACTCCATTTCCAAAAAAATGGGACATTTTGTAAAATGGAAAAAAACTAAAAAAGAATCTGTGATATGTTAATTCTTTTTATCCTTTATTTAACTGACAAAACAATGAAGAAAAATATTTCCAGTGTTTTCACTGACCAACTTAATTGTATTTTGTGAATATAAACAAATTTTGAAGGCTGGAAAACACTCTAAAAAAGTTGGGATGGAAGCAAAATAAAGGTAAAAAGATTGTAGAATATTCAAGTTAAAATGTTTTAAAACATTCCACAATAAGCAGGTGAACTGGTAGTAATAGGTCAGGGTATCATGGTAAAAAAGCATCCATCAAAGTCTCAGTCTTTGCAAACAAAGATGGGTCATAGCATGTGGGTCAAAGATTGTCAAACCATTTAAACATTTCTTAAGGTCTTTCGACATCTTGTGAAAAGATTCAGGGAATCTGAAACAATCTCAGGCCATATAGTGATAGACAGGAAACCTCAGCTAAATGTGCTATGAGCCCTTAGATGGCATCACATGAGAAACCATCATGCTATTGTGTTAAATAGGATGACGTGCATTTGGGGGGGGGGGGGGGGTTAAAAAAAGGTTGTCACTGTAATAAAGTTGTAATCTCTGTTTTGCAAGAAAGTCACACATAAATTATATGCAAGGATGCTGTAAGGTTCTCTTCTCAGAACAGAATGAATTGTGTGCTGGGGTCATATGTGTCCGCATTTCAGCTTGTTTTTGGGAAAAACAGTCACTGAGTTAATTGTGCCAAAAAAACAAAACAAAACAACAACAACAAAACAAACCAACAAAAAAAAAACTAAAGAGACCATCCAGACTTTTGTCAGTGACAGGTCCAAAAACCAACATCTGTCATCGTATGGGGTACATTAGTGTCCACCACATGGGTGACTTGCATATGTGTGAAGGTACCATTGAGGCTAAGGCATATATTGGGATTGTACAGAGACATATGCTGGCATCAGAATTGAGTCTTGGTTAAATCCATGGTTAGTTAGACCAGGGCTGCATTAAGACCTCACTGTGCCCCGGGGCTATGATTTACTGCAGGGCCCCCCATCACAATATATATATATATATATAGCTTTAAATAGGATTTTTATCCAATCAAAATGTTTGATACATTGCAATTTCATAATTCATGTTACCAATTCCAATATCACAAAATTAAAAAAAATTACAAAAATACTAGCCTACATAAAAACAAACTTACAGACGACAAGTAAACAGTCATGAATTACAATAGAACAAAGAAATTGACCTACAAACACTTAAAGCACTGAATAAGAAATATTATAGTGTATATAATAAATAGACTACAAATAGACTGAATAGTCTTCACTGTATAAATTCAATATACATTATTTTACAAAAGCGATTCGGTCAAGGACAGTGAGTGATTTTGTTTCTAATGTTTAATTTACATTATTGACACAAATGGCAACAGCAGCTATATTAGGCTGCTTTGGAGGAATAGTTCACCCAAAAAAATGTAAGTTATGTTGTTGTTGTTCTAAACCTGCATGAGTTTCCTTCTGCTGTTGAATGTAAACATATATATTTGAAACAATACTGGTAAACAAACCGTTTCTGTGCCCCCATGATTTCTCTAGTATAAAAAAAAGAAAAAAGAAAAGAAAAAAACTATTGGAGTCAACAGGGACCAGAAACTTTCTGGTGGTTACGAATATTCTTCAAAATATCTTCTTTTATGTTGAGGAGAACAAAGAAATGCATACAGGTTCAGAACAACTTGAAACTGAGTAAATGATGACAGTATTGAAATTTTGGGGTGAACTATATCCCTTTAAAATCTCATATCATATAATTCCAGGATCTCATAATAGCCAACGTGCACATGCTTTACCTTTAACTATTAACATTAATTTAAGACACAAATTAATGTGTTGACGAGGAGACGGGCATTTTGACACATAACTATGTGTATTCTAACGTTTAAACACAAGGTGCGAAAAATAACTTTTAGCACAACTGACTTCATAACAACACAGTGATAGCTGCTGTAACTAAAAAGTAGCCCAGTACAATCATTAACCTCAAATGTACATGGAATAATAAATTCACCCCCTACCATTTTATTACATTATGTTTTCTGTTTGTACTGTTTAGGTTTTAATGCTGCATTGCACATCTGAGCTATTTGCACTATTTTAATACTGCTGCAAACTTTTTATAATTGATTATTTTATATTGCCATTTTAAATAAAGTAATGTATTCTTAAGCTTTACTATCAATTTGGAACTTTCAAAATAAATCTTATTGTAATCTTATTAAATTAGCTCATGCTCTCTCTGTATCTAACAAGCCATTGTTCAGTCATGAATTCAATATAATAATTAAAATAAATTATGGACTTTGTCAAAGATGAGAGCGTTAGTGAGGAAATGTTGTTTTGGAGAGTTTTTTATTTATTTATTTTTTAGCATTGTTGCCCGGATCTTTTCAATTTCCAACCGCTTTTCCAGATGTTGAAACTCCTCGTCATTTTTCTCCAATTCTTCTGAGTGTGTTCACTGTATAAATTAATATGGATTCATCTTTGTCAAAGCTGTGTTTGTTCTGTTGTTTGCTCTTTCGCCTCTTCTTGGGCTGTTTTAAAATCGATTGAGTTTGTAAACACGTACAAATGATAAAACTTGTACTTTATTAAATTTTGCAATTAATCCTCTGAACACATGCGTGCTGAACCGTGGGCCTAATCATGGATCACTATCAACTATGATCTGCTCCCTTCACTAAAATGTCACGGTTCCTAAACATGATAACAAATAATATAGATAAATAATGAACACGTCAAAACGAAAACACAGATGCTTACAAGACCAAGTAGGAATGTCCTTTATCGTTTGTTGTTTGCCCGCTGCTCTCCAACAAGTAAATTTAGTGCTCTCTCATGTAAAAAAAATTAAAAAACATAACACTGATCTCTACTAACTCTCATGTCTCGCGTTGCCAGTAGTCATGTCTCAGTAGGGCTACAATTGCCATCTAGCGGTTGGGAATTGTAATTGCATTTTTATTTATCAAATGAAAGACAGCCGAATATCAATAATATCATATAAGGTATATGAATAGTAACATTTAGCTTGTGGGATGCATGACATTATATTATCAAATGCAAGTAAACTTTTGAAACATTTAAATTAGCAGTATTTTTGGCATAATAAATAATGCTGTATTTAATAATGCTGTAAAATAATTAAATAAAATAATGCTAATTTAAATGTTTCAAAAGTTTACTTGCATTTAATAAGAAGCTGCGTGGGCGAAAATTACATGTAAACAATTTTAATGCTCATCGCTGGTCTGGTTACTGGTATAGGGCTATAGCCAAGCCGTTAAAATTAGACCACAGATTGCCTCGATTTCGCCAGGTGGGCTAAAAGCAGACTACACGTAGCCCGTCCAATTTAGAGCTAAATCGTGGCTACATATAGACCATGTCATGAAATGACACTTATATCTTTGTAGATATTATTGACACTGCAAACATGATGGGATATCAACCATCTCATGCGCTGCCTGGCCAAAAACTACAGTGAATCAGGTTTGAATATAAGTGGGCTACAGATAGCCGCTCTGACTACGAGCTAAATCGTGGCTACGCACAGGCTAAGTATTGAACATGTCAAATAAATGAAACCAAACACCTTGTAAACTCTGTTACTTTACTTACATGATGGAATATCATACATCTCACAAGTTATTTTGCCAAAAAACGACATGAAACCAAATTCAAGGTTATTTGGGCCTTTTTTGCAAATGCGTCACCCCACTTTATTCTGGGACTTCACAATTTACAAATCAAACACTGTATGTAGCGTTTTAAATGATAAAGGCTAAATATCTAGGCTACCAGACTAAAAAAACAAAAACAAAACCGTGTTGTTGTTGTTTTTTTTTTTTTTAATGTACGTGGATGTAGGCCTATGTGTATCATGTAGCCTACGTGTCTGGATGTAGGCTACGTGGATGTACATGGGTCTATCTAATAGATTACACCAGGGGTGCGCAACCCTGTTCCTGGAGATCTACCTTCCTGCAAAGATCAGCTAAAGCTCTGATCAAACACAACTGAACCAACTTATTAGGATCTGTGTTTTGCATGTGATATTGATGAGGTGGGGCACAGCACGGGAGCGGCATTACTATGAAGCTAAGTTAATTTAGAGTTAGAATAACTAAAGGGTAATAACTTGTTGATATGAGTGCAATAATTCCAAAGAATGCCCAAAAGATAAACTAAAATCTCTGTCCTTTTTACAGCCCTGACTGTGCTGCTGCCCTACACTGTTAGACATTTCTGTAATTTCTACAGTTATTTAAACAAAAGAAGTTTTGCACGCGCGAAAATTGAGTTTTGTGGAGAAAATGTTTTCTCGCAAAGAAGAAAGTATTTTGAGCACACGAAAATCGTTTCACTAGCTTGCTCACCTGATGCCCGCCCTCAGTGCTCTCTAAATGCCAACAGCTGCTTGCTCAACACAACCCAGCGTTACAATATGCCATAATTCCAGCCAATCAGAGACGAGGCTGCTAAATTCAGATTGGCTGCCTTGACATCCAATCACACCATTCCTTGCATTACCTCGACAGCAGACGAGGAAAAATACAGTGCATGCATAATTATTATGCAAGTTGATATTCTGATCATATTTTTTTCCAAGCACATCTTACCAATTCCAAACGACATCAATCTTAATAACTACTATTAATCTTGTATTTAATCATTTATAATTTATATATAATTATTCATGAAGGCTGGAAGTGAAAAATGTCTTATATTCAGGTGTGCAGAATTATTAAGCAGATTTTCTTTTACAGATAAAATGAGCCAAAAAAGAGATTTAACTCAGACTGAAAGTCAAAAATTATTAAATGCCCGTGAGAAATATCGAAAACTAATTCAATATTAGAAATTGCAAAGTTAATGCATAACCATTGGACAGCAAAATACTCAGTGGGTCAGCAGGGTCAGTCAAAAACATGTGGAGAAGAAAAGATGCATCTTAACTGCAAAAGAATTAGGAATTAAGGTGAAGAATTCGGTGTGAAATCACCAGGAACCATTTAGTCTCCAGCGCCACCATTTTTCAGAACTGCAACCTACCTGGAGTCTCCAGAAGTACAAGGTGTCAGGTTCTCAGAGACTTGGGTTAAGTATAGAATCCTAAAAAATGACCCCTACTTAATAAGAATCACATGCTGAAGTGTAGTAAAATACTTGAAGACTGATTTTTATCTCTCTCTCTCTCTCTCTCTCTCTCTATATATATATATTTATAGGCTTTATAGAAAGATAAATTGAGAGTGACTCTTGAAGGACCAGCACCACATCCTCTTGTACCACTGTTTGAAGAATTTATCTTCCAGAATCTGGCAGTAAGTTTTGGGAGTTAATTTTTAGTCCATCTCGAGATTTTATCTGTAGAAGATAACCTGCTTAATAATTATGCACACCTGAATATAAGGCGTTTTTCACTTCCAGCCTTCATGAACAATAATATATAGATTATAAGTGATTAAATACAAGATTAATAGTAGTTATTAAGATTGATGTTGTTTGGAATTGGTCAAATGTGCTTGGAAAAAAATATAATCAGAATATCAACTTGCATAATAATTATGCATGCACTGTATTTTTCCTCTTCTGCTGTTGTGGTAATGCAAGAAATGTTGTGAATGGTTGTCAAGGCAGCCAATCAGAATTTAGCAGCCTCGTCTCTGATTGGCTGGAATTATGGCATATTGTAACGCTGGGTTGTGTTGAGCAAGCGAGCCGTTGGCATTTAGAGAGCACTGAGGGCGGGCATCAAGGAAGCAAGCTAGTGAAACATTGTACGCGCAAAAGAGAAGGTCTGCACACATCCAAAAATGTTTTTTAAATGTAAAATTTATTTTCATGTGCTCTAAATACTTTTTTCTTTGCGAAACGAACATTTTCTCCACAAAACTCAGATCGCGCGCCTGCAAAATGCACTTTTGTGTGCTCAAAATATGATCTTTCACGCGCAGAATTGTGGCAGAGATCTAAGCCTATACGGGGGCATCCTGGGGCTCGAAATTCGCAGGGTAAGAGGGGGTAGTGATGCTGGGTGTAACTAAAAATGTGCCATTGTCCGGTGAGGTCCGGTTGGGGAGTTACGGAACGATCTCATGTCACATAATCTTATACTTGAACTGCATCTTTCTTTAACACGCTATTCAGCGCCAATCCCGCCGTGCAGTCAATTTCACTGGTTAAGGTTAGGGTCTGGTGTGGGGTAGGTTTAGGGGTTAGCATTTTTTGTAGCATAGTGTAGGAAATCAACACTTTAATTGACACAACCAATAAAATCTTTAGAATCAGCTGTGGGGCGGAGTTTGCACTGAAGTGGATTAGGGGAAAAATTGCAAGTGGTACTCACTGCAGAGTCAAATGACTTCCAGCTCCACCTCTCTGGACATCTAATGGGGTGGAGGGATAGAGTTGTGGGTAGGGTTAGGGTGTGGTTGGATATCCTAGCTCCACCTATTAGGCACAAATTACATTCGCTCATCCTCGCTGGACATCTAGCGAGGGGGAGCTAGACGTAAGCTCCACCCATTTGCTCTGCAGTGAGCAGCCTCTCAAAAATTGTCAATGGGAGGAAGCCACGCCCTATTTTGGAGTTCCCGCCCCCATTTGGAGATCTCCAGGCTGCAGTTAACTGCGGTCAAGCCAGCCGCAGTTCAGAAAAACACTGTCAAGCCAGCCGCGGTTCAAATTTGTGTACGTGCATATCACAATGATTATGGTAATTGCAGGAACACACTTACCCCTTGTCCAAATACCCACACTTGCGGTCTTGGCCACTTGAGAGCGCGTCTGCGCGACAGGAAGTAAGTGCGCAAGACTGTCCCAGGTCTTAAAAACGCCAGAGCACACTAAACCCACACTATCTCGAATACCGCTCCGGAGCGCTATTCGAGGCTTAGTGTATCCCATCATGCATCATTTCTGGAAATAAATCGTGAGACTCTCGCGAGAGGTCACGGAAACAAAAAATGCTGCAGTAAAATGATTTCATATGAGGTGTGCATAAAGTATGGGACATCCCGAATAAGAACTGACCATTGTTTCTTTTTACTTATTAGAAATAGGGTCTTTATAGGCCTATGAAGTAGAATAATGTCTTATATCTCAAAAATGTTGCAGTAAAATGGTTTCATATGAGGTGTGCATATAGTATTGGATGTCCCGTATAAGAACTGATCATTCATTTATTCTACTTATTAGATGTTGTAACTTTAGGGCCCTCTAAAGTGTAATAATGTGTCATATCTCAAAAATGCTGCAGTAAAATGGTTTCATATGAAGTGTGCATATAGTATGGGACATCCCGTATAAGAACTGATCATTCATTTATTCTACTTATTAGATGTTGTAACTTTAGGGCCCTCTAAAGTGTAATAATGTGTCATATCTCAAAAATGCTGCAGTAAAATGGTTTCATATGAAGTGTGCATATAGTATGGGACATCCCGTATAAGAACTGACCATTCATTCATTCTACTTATTAGAAATGGGGTCTTTATAGGCCTCTGAAGTAGAATAATGTCCCATATCTCAAAAACGCTGCAGTGAAATGGTTTTGTATGAGGTGTGCATATAGTATGGGAAGTCCCGTATAAGAATTGACCATTGTTTTTTTTTCTACTTATTAAAAATGGGGTCTTTATAGCCCTGTAAAGTACCCATGTATAGTCCCATATCTCAAAAACGCTGCAGTGAAATGGTTTTGTATGAGGTGTGCATATAGTATTGGACATCCCGTATAGGAACTGACCATTGTTTTTTTCTACTTATTAAAAATGGGGTCTTTATAGGCCTCTGAAGTAGAATAATGTCCCATATCTCAAAAATGTTGCAGTAAAATGGTTTTGTATGAGGTGTGCATGTAGTACGGGACATCCCGTATAAGAACTGACCATTCATTCATTCCACTTATTAGAAATGGGGTCTTCATAGCCTTCTAAAGTGCCATATGATCCCATATCTCAAAAACGCTGCAGTATAATGGTTTCATATGAGGTGTGCATATAGTATGGGATGTCCCGTATAAGAACTGACCTTTGTTTTTTTCTTCTTATTTGAAATGGGGTCTTTATAGCCCTCTAAAGTGCCATATTGTCCCATATCTCAGAAATGCTGCAGTAAAATGTTTTTATATGAGCTGTGCATATAATATGGAATGTCCCTTATAGGAACTGACCATTGTTTTTTCTACTTATTAGAAATGGGGTCTTTATAGGCCTCTGAAGTAGAATAATGTCCTATATCTCAAAAATGCTGCAGTAAAATGATTTCATATGATGTGTGCATATAGTATGGAACGTCCCGCATTAGAACTGACCATTCATTTATTCTACTTATTAGTATTGAGGTCTTTATAGCCCTCTAAAGCGCCATATGGTCCCATATCTCAAAAATGCTGCAGTAAAATGGTTTCGTATGAGGTGTGCATATAGTACGGGACGTCATGTATGAGAACTGACCATTAATTTATTCTACTTATTAGAAATGGGGTCTTTATAGCCCTCTAAAGTGCCATATGGTCACATATCTCAAAAATGCTGCAGTAAAATGGTTTCGTATGAGGTGTGCATATAGTACGGGACGTCATGTATGAGAACTGACCATTAATTTATTCTACTTATTAGAAATGGGGTCTTTATAGCCCTCTAAAGTGCCATATGGTCACATATCTCAAAAATGCTGCAGTAAAATGGTTTCGTATGAGGTGTGCATATAGTACGGGACGTCATGTATGAGAACTGACCATTAATTTATTCTACTTATTAGAAATGGGGTCTTTATAGCCCTCTAAAATGCCATATGATCCAATATCTCAAAAATGCTGCAGTAAAATGGTTTCATATGAGGTCTGCATATAGTACGGGATGTCCTGTATAAGAAGAACTGACCATTCATTTGTTCTACTTATTAGAAACGGCGTCTTTATAGCCCTCTAAAGCCCCATATGCTCCCATTTCTCGAAAATGCTGCAGTAAAATGGTTTCGTATGAGGTGTGCATATAGTACGGGACGTCATGTATGAGAACTGACCATTAATTTATTCTACTTATTAGAAATGGGGTCTTTATAGCCCTCTAAAATGCCATATGATCCAATATCTCAAAAATGCTGCAGTAAAATGGTTTCATATGAGGTCTGCATATAGTACGGGATGTCCTGTATAAGAAGAACTGACCATTCATTTGTTCTACTTATTAGAAACGGCGTCTTTATAGCCCTCTAAAGCCCCATATGCTCCCATTTCTCGAAAATGCTGCAGTAAAATGGTTTCGTATGAGGTGTGCATATAGTATGGGACGACCAGTATAAGAACTGACCATTGGTTTTTCTACTTATTGGAAATGGGGTCTTTATACCCCTCTGAAGCAGCATATAGTCTCAAAAACGCTGCAGCAAAATGGTTCGATAGGAGGTGTGCATATAGTATGGGACGTCCTGCTTAAGAACAAACCATTAGCTTTTTCTACTTATTAGAAATGGGGTCTTTATAGCCCTCTAAAGTGCCGTATGGTCCCATATCTCAAAAATGCTGCAGTAAAATGGTTTCGTATGAGGTGTGCATATAGTATGGGATGTCACGTATAAGAACTGACCATTCATTTGTTCTACTTATTAGAAACGGCGTCTTTATAGCCCTCTAAAGCCCCATATGCTCCCATTTCTCGAAAATGCTGCAGTAAAATGGTTTCAGAAGAGGTGTGCATATAGTATGGGACGTCCTGCTTAAGAACAAACCATTAGCTTTTTCTACTTATTAGAAATGGGGTCTTTATAGCCCTCTAAAGTGCCGTATGGTCCCATATCTCAAAAATGCTGCAGTAAAATGGTTTCGTATGAGGTGTGCATATAGTATGGGATGTCACGTATAAGAACTGACCATTCATTTGTTCTACTTATTAGAAACGGCGTCTTTATAGCCCTCTAAAGCCCCATATGCTCCCATATCTCGAAAATGCTGCAGTAAAATGGTTTTATATGAGGTCTGCATATAGTATGGGACGTCCCTTATAGGAACTGACCATTGTTTTTTTCTACTTATTTGAAATGGGGTCTTTATAGCCCTCTAAAGCGCCATATGGTTCCATATATCAAAAATGCTGCAGTAAAATGGTTTCATATGAGGTGTGCATATAGTATGGGACGACCAGTATAAGAACTGACCATTGGTTTTTCTACTTATTAGAAATGGGGTCTTTATAGCCCTCTGAAGCAGCATATAGTCTCAAAAACGCTGCAGCAAAATGGTTCGATAGGAGGTGTGCATATAGTATGGGACGTCCCGTATAAGAACTAATCATTAGCTTTTTCTACTAATTAGAAATGGGGTCATTATAGCCCTCTAAATTGTAATAATGTGTCATATCTTGAAAATGCTGCAGTAAAATGGTTTCAGAAGAGGTGTGCATATAGTATGGGACGTCCTGTTTAAGAACAAACCATTAGCTTTTTCTACTTATTAGAAATTGGGTCTTTATAGCCCTGTAAAGCACCATATAGTCCCATATCTAAAAAACGCTGCAGTAAAATGGCTTCAGAAGAGGTGTGCGTATAGTATGGGACGTCCCGTGTAAGAACTGACGATTCATTCATTCTACTTATTAGAAATCTGGCCTTTATAGGCCTCTGAAGTAGAATAATGCCTCATATCTCAAAAATGCTGCAGTAAAATGGTTTCAGAAGAGGTGTGCATATTGTATGTAATGTTCTGTATAGGAACTGTGGGATTACAAATTTAAGAATCTGTTTAAAATATGCTGATCCTATGTTCTGACATAGCATCACATGAAAAACTAAGGTGAAGTACATTGTATTTAGTAAAAATTGTTTTTTTTCTGCTTATTAGAAATGGGGTCTTTATAGCCCTTTAAACTGTATTAATGTGTCATATCTTGGAAATGCTGCAGTAAAATGGTTTGATATGAGGTGTGCATATAGTATGGGACGTCCCGTATAGGAACTTACAATTAATTTATTCTACTTATTAGAAATGGGGTCTTTTTATAGCCCTCTAAAGTGCCGTATGGTCCCATATCTCAAAAATGCTGCAGTAAAATGGTTTCGTATGAGGTGTGCATATAGTATGGGATGTTACGTATAAGAACTGACCATTAATTTATTCTACTTATTAGAAATGGGGTCTTTATAGCTATCTAAAGCATCATATGGTCCCATATCTCAAAAATGCTGCAGTAAAATATTTGTATACGAGTTGTGCATATAGTATGGGACGTCCCATATAAGAACTGACCATTCATTTCTTCTACTCATTAGAAATGGTGTCTTTGTAGCCCTCTAAATCGAATAATTTCCCATTTCTCTTTTTCTAGGAATCCTGTTATGATTTGAAAGGTCGAAAAATACAGTAACACACATCCGTCAAAACACCAATAAATAACACGCATATTAAAGCAGGAGTACAAAAAAAAAGAAATCGAGAAATGTCATCTTTACGTCATTTCAACGTCTCGGTTAAGTATAGACCCGATATAGTCTGGCTATGTGTAACCCACTTCTAGCCCAAATAACCTTGAATTTGGTTTCATGTCATTTTTTGACAAAATAACTTGTGAGATGTATAATATTCCATTATGTAAGCAACGTCAACGGCGTTTACAGTGTGTTTGGTTTCATTTCTTTTTTTCTTTATTTATATAGCACAGTTTAATGCAACACCAGGTTGCCCAAAGTGCTTCACAATATCACAATAAAATTACATAAAAACAAGCATAGTCTCAAATAACAACACAAATCACATAACAACATGGATACAATTTAAAATAACTAAACCTGCATCACAACAACTCCTCATTAGTCTTTAAAATATGTGCTTTTAGATAAACAATGAAGATACTTGTTGAGTGAGGCAGGTTATCAAGAGGACGAACAGAACAAAGACACACAGAGCCGGTAGACGGCACGCCATGTACACCGGCACCATCTTTTTATTGAATGTTCAATACGTAGCCTGTGCGTAGCCACGATTTAGCTCGTAGTCAGAGCGGCTATCTGTAGCCCACTTATAGTCAACCCTGTGTCACTGTAGTTTTTGGCCTGGCAGCGCATGAGATGGTTGATATCCCATCATGTTCGCAGTGTCAATAATATCTACAAAGATATAAGTGTCATTTCATGACATGGTCTATATGTAGCCACGATTTCATTCTAAATTGGACGGGCTACGTGTAGTCTGCTTTTAGCCCACCTGCCGAAATCGAGGCAATCTGTGGTCTAATTTTAACGGCTTGGCTATAGCCCTATACCAGTAACCAGACCAGCGATGAGCATAACCAAAATAGCCTTAAAATTGTTTACATGTAATTTTCGCCCACGCAGCTTCTTATCAAATGCAAGTAAACTTTTGAATCATTTAAATTAGCATTATTTTATATTTTATTTAATTATTTTACAGAATTATTAAAGATAGCGTTATTATGCCAAAAATAATGCTCATTTAAATGTTTCAAACGTTTACTTGCATTTGATAATATGATGTCATGCATCCCACAAGCTGTTATGTTACATTCATACACATTATATGATATTATTGATATTCGGCTGTCTTTCATTTTATAAATAAAAATGCAATTACAATTCCCAACCGCTAGATGGCAATTGTAGCCCTACTGAGACATGACTACTGGCAACGCAAGACATGAGAGTTAGAGATCAGTGTTGTGTTTTGAATTTTTTTACATGAGAGAGCACTAAGTTTACTTGTCGGAGAGCAGCAGGCAAACAACAAACGATAAAGGACATTCCTACTTGGTCTTATAAGTATCTGTGTTTTAGTTTTGACATGTGTTCATTATTTATCTATATTATTTGTTATCATGTTTAGGAACCGTGACATTTTAGTGAAGGGAGCAGATCGTAGTTGATAGTGATCCATGACTAGGCCCACGGTTCAGCACGCATGTGTTCAGAGGATTAATTGCAAAATTTAATAGAGTAAAAGTTTTATCATTTGTATGTGTTTACAAACTCAATCGATTTTAAAACAGCGCAAGAAGAGCAAAGAGCAAACAACAGAACAAACACAGCTTTGACAAAGATTAATCCATATTCATTTATACAGTGAACACACTCAGAAGAATTGGAGAAACTGAGGAGGAGTTTCAACATCTGGAAAAGATGGTAAAAAAAAAAACCCTCTCCAAAACAAAATTTCCTCACTAACGCTCTCATCTTTGACAAAGTCCATCATTTATTTTAATTATTATATTGAATTTATTACTGAACAATGGCTTGTTAGATACAGAGAGAGCATGAGCTAATTGAATAGAATATCTTTGTCATTGTACAAGTAACGTTACAATAAGATTTATTTTGAAACTTCCAAATTGATAGTAAAGCTTAAGAATACAAATAATAAGTGCAAATAGCTCAGATGTGCAATGCAGCATTAAAACCTAAACAGTACAAACAGAAAACATAATTAAATAAAATGGTAGGGTGAATTTATTATTCCATGTACATTTGAGGTTAATGTGTGTACTGGGCTACTTTTTAGTTTCAGCAGCTATCACTGTGTTGTTATGAAGTCAGTTGTGCCAGACAATTTTGGAGGCAGAGACAGATTGTGGGGGGCACTAACAGGGAAAAACTTAAACTGTTGGAATAAAGAGTTTTAAAGGGTTAGTGATGGAAAACTTGCAGGTCAATGGGCATCAATGTTTAAGGTTGGTAAACTTATAATCCTACCCGCATGACATTGGCATGTGTTATTCAGGTGTCAAAGTTGTGCGGAATTGAAGGTAGAAACCACAAAGACAGTGCCAGAAGGATGCTGGACAGGTAAAGCCTACAAATCTTGCCACATTAATCAAACATTGTGGTCATGTGGTGTCAATACTCAATAAGTTACAACGCAAATCAGAAATTTAAAAAAGTAATTCCTTTACTGGAATTCATTTTGAAATGTCAAACTTTGTCTGCAATTGTTAACCACCTCAATCTGTATTATATTTGAGGGTTTTAAAAAAATTCCCTCATGT
>NW_015507625.1:41462-54732 GCF_001515645.1 Sinocyclocheilus grahami
TATATCTCGTTTTTGTTTTTAGTTGGCATCCAAGCAAAAGAGAATGACTCCCTGTCACAATTAGTGTAATTAAAGTAAAAAATTATGTCAGGCTGTTCTTGTGCTTTTTTTTTCTTTCTAATTTGGCAGATGCTGTGATGACCAACTTCCCGGCAGCAACAGAGTTGGACTTGAGGAATGCAGTTGGGAGGCATTTTAAACAAGAAATAAAACCAATAATTAATCATTTCCTTTAAGTTCACTGTTGGTTGTTTTATTTGTTAAAAGTAAACCAACAAAAGGGTTCATCTTTTTTTTATGTTGTCATTTATCCGTAATGTTTTAATGTTAAGTGTGATAACATGCTCTTGATTTGTATTATATATTTTTTCTTTTAAATATCTTAAGTTATTTAAAATATTTTATTTCATTTTTATATTTTTATTATCTTAAGTTGTTAAAAACTCCAGCTTTTTTTTATCATAATATTTAGAAGTATTGTATTTATAACATTTTATTTTGTCATTATTTTGTATTTTTATCATTTTGTATTGTCTTAAGTTGTCAAAAATGTTATTTTTCTTAATAAAAGATGTATGTATGGATTGCCATTTTGTTGTCTATTAGATGTATATGTGTAGTCGTTTAATAGCGGTCTAACTGATGACTAGTCTATTCTTGAGCTATGATTAGACGTCTATTAGATTTTCACTGACAGCCCAAATTTAGCCTTGTTTTAGCCTAGACCCATATTCACAGTCTATTATATACGTATATACACAGGTGCATCTCAATAAATTAGAATGTCGTGGAAAAGTTCATTTCAGTAATTCAACTCAAATTGTGAAACTTGTGTATTAAATAAATTCAATGCACACAGACTGAAGTAGTCTTTGGTTCTTTTAATTGTGATGATTTTGGCTCACATTTAACAAAAACCCACCAATTTCAACAAACAAATCAGAATACTTTATAAGACCAATAAAAAAAAAACATTTGTAGTGAATTGTTGGCCTTCTGGAAAGTATGTTAATTTACTGTACATGTACTCAATACTTGGTAGGGGCTCCTTTTGCTTTAATTACTGCCTCAATTCGGCATGGCATGAGGTGATCAGTTTGTGGCACTGCTGAGGTGGTATGGAAGCCCAGGTTTCTTTGACAGTGGCCTTCAGCTCATCTGCATTTTTTGGTCTCTTGTTTCTCATTTTCCTCTTGACAATACCCCATAGATTCTCTATGGGGTTCAGGTCTGGTGAGTTTGCTGGCCAGTCAAGCACACCAACACCATGGTCATTTAACCAACTTTTGGTGCTTTTGGCAGTGCGGGTAGGTGCCAAATCCTGTTGGAAAATGAAATGAGCATCTTCAAAAAGCTGGTCAGCAAAAGGAAGCATGAAGTGCTCCAAAATTTCTTGGTAAACGGGTGCAGTGACGTTGGATTTCAAAAAACACAATGGACCAACACCAGCAGATGACATTGCACCCCAAATCATTCACAGACTGTGGAAACTTAACACTGGACTTCAAGCAACTTGGGCTATGAACTTCTCCACCCTTCCTCCAGACTCTAGGACCTTGGTTTCCAAATGAAATACAAAACTTGCTCTCATCTGAAAAGAGAACTTTGGACCACTGGGCAACAGTCCAGTTCTTCTTCTCCTTAGCCCAGGTAAGACGCCTCTGACGTTGTCTGTGGTTTAGGAGTGGCTTAACAAGAGGAATGCGACAATTGTAGCCAAATTCCTTGACACGTCTGTGTGTGGTGGCTCTTGATGCCTTGACCCCAGCCTCAGTCCATTCCTTGTGAAGTTCACTCAAATTCTTGAATCGATTTTGCTTGACAATCCTCATAAAGCAGCGGTTCTCTCGGTTGGTTGTGCATCTTTTTCTTCCACACATTTTCCTTCCACTCAACTTTCTGTTAACATGCTTGGAACTACTTCAGTCTGTGTGCATTGAATTTATTTAATACACGAGTTGAATTACTTAAATAAATGAACTTTCCACGACATTCTAATTTATTGAGATGCACCTGTATGTAGTCGTTTAATAGCCGTCTAATTGATGACTAGTCTATAAATGGGCTATGATTAGACGTCTATTAGATTTTCACTGACAGGCCAAATTTTGCCTCGTTTTAGCCTAGACGTCTAGGCTATATTTAGATGTCTAATAGCAAAATTGCTTGCTGGGCTGTTACTGCATCATCAGAGAGAATCGCAGTAGCAGAATAAAGGTCGAACTGCCTGACCAGACAAATAGCCTGATTAAAACATAAGTGACAAAAAATAACCAGCGAAGTCTCAAAGAATGATTCTTCTAATTTTATTAGCCTACATTCAATGTAAACAGCAATTGATAATGGATAGTATATTTCTGGTATCAAGGTCGCGCTGTTAAGGCTCACTCTGTCTTTTTGTGAGAGACTTCAGAACAAGCGTAACAGCACACTTAAACTAAGAAGAAACACACTGAGGTAAAAATTCATAACATGATATAGTTAAGTAACACCATGACAAGTGAGCTATTTTGCTCAGTATTCTCACGACGCAAAAAACTATTCAAAACACCTACAGAGTGCACGCATTACGTGAAGTCTTGTGCGTGTGCGCATTTACAATGCACTCTTTTATGGCATGATTCAGTCTATTAAAATACATTCAGAATGATCACAAATTCAAGACATGGGGGCAGAAAATTTGTATATTTATACCACTTCATATAGTTAATCAATTTCACATGAAGAGTACCTTTTTTCTCCAAAAATTACCATATACAAATTTGATATTGATATTTTACAACAGTTCAATAAACTAGACACACACAAGTTTTATTAAGAGACTTACGTTTTAGACACCATATTGTCTGTTTTTGCTCCATTTCGCCAACAAAAATAATTCCAAACAAACCCACAGCGCTGTTTTGCATCTATGAGCAACATGACAGCGTTTTGTTCCTGAATGAATCAACCGTTTAAATGATTCGGTTCATTCGCAATGATGTAGAATCAAAAACCAAACTGGAGCACTTGAATGAGCTGTAAAGCTGCAACAGAACACACACACACACACAGTATCTTAGTATGTTTTAATTTCATATAAATTATCTGAAACAACATTACAAGAGGTGGGGAATATATTTGTAAAGAAAAACAGACACAAACTAGTATACCACAACCAAAGACTACTGTTAAATGTAGGCTGTAAAAATAGGGTTGAAAACATTTAACCTTAAATATAGAGAATGGGAATCTACTTCATGCCACATTGCATTCCGCCATGTTTTAGGACACGCTCTGGAGCACACAGTGTAAACAAACGCTAATCACCACAGAAAAATCAGACCGTTTTACATTAATATTTTTTGAAAAACATCTTACATACCCTTAGAATAAAACAGACTAATATGTAAATCTCTTTCAATTAAAATAAATCGCTCTGTTGTGTGTCTTGAGAGGCTGCAGATATTCATTACATAGTATTCAGTCTCCTTCACTAAAGTGGTACTGATATAACTGCTAAAACACTTACGAAAATTAACCATGGTTTTATTATAGTAAACGTGTAGCAACCGTGTTTTTGCCATATTTGTTACCATTCATATAACCACAATTTTATTAAAAAAAATTACCTAACGTTACATATATGCTCAGGACTACCGCGTCTCACAAAAAGAAGGAGATCCCGTCTAAATAGGCCTGATATTACTCAAATCTACGTTAATGCTAATGTGCTGAAGGGCTAACATTCCACAAAGAAATTTCACAATTAAAAAGGCCAACAAAGCAATGAACTACTTTATTAACCTTAATGTTACTGGCAACTGTACATATAAAGCATATTTAAACAGTATTCTTGCCGTGTTCAGACCTCTTCAAACTGGCCGGTGTTACGAGTTCCCTCTCATAGGCTCACTTTGATGCTGCGATGACGTCATCGCTTTAGGAACACCTTCGGTGTGACGAATGTCTGAAGCCCTTATACCATCACGCCTATTTATTGGCCAAATAGCGCTCAGCACCGCCCCCAATGCGCACGTAGGTGAGCTATATAGCGTGCTGCGAGCTATTTCCATCAGATTTAATTTCCTTCAGGAAGCGAATCATCTGTCGCCCGTAGGAAAGCGTTATCTTATCGTGTTCTCGGCTAATTTCTTCTAAGAGCAGTTTACTCCTCTTCAGCGGACACGATGAGCTACAGGAGATGCATCGAGCCGTGTGACAGGTTCATCGCAGGAGGAGACACTCATGACAGGTGCGTGCAATGTTTGGGCCTACAACACGCCCAAGCGGCGCTTAGCGGCCTCTCTGATTGTCGACACTGTGATAGCCTACGGTTAAAAGCACTGCACTCGAGGTTCGCGGCCTTCTCAAATAAAGTTGGCCTCGAGTCTAACCCCCCGCTATCCCGTTTCTGCGGTTACCGAGGCGCCGCACGAGACGGTCGCTTGGGGTGATGCATGCGAGCCGAGGCGCTTAGAGGGCGAGTCAACGGAGTTCTCTCCTTTTCTCTCGTTCTCTCCAGACCATGTGCAAGCGCTCGAAGAACGCTACGGGGACCCCGTGGTCTTCGTCAATGATAATTTGCGGCCTACCCGGGAAGCTCGCGATGCGATGTCTTTCGGTTGTATGGTGTATGACGAAGACGTGCTGTCCACAGCGGCCTCAGATTCCGAAGGATTTATTGGGTGAAGTGTGCAGTTCTCTCCCTCTGAGTGGACAGGAGAAACGCACCTCCCAGTCTTACAGCGAACTATTAGACATTGTAACGCACGCTGTGGATAAGCTGGGGTTAGAGTGGGATAGCGAGTCAGCGCAAAATCAGACCCAGTCGAAACTGGACGATCGATTTTTGTCCAGCCGCACTCCGTCTCAACCCCGTAGGCCTCTCCCCTTCTTCCAAGACCTCCACCACAAGGTTTCGAGGTCTTGGAAACAACCTTTATCGGCATGCATCACTAAACCCGCAGCCGCTGATTTCGCCACGGTTTCTAAAATGGCGGATCACGGCTATGCGGCGATGCCGGCCATAGAAGAGACTCACGGCACATCTCGCTCCAAATTCCACTCCGTCTTGGAAGTCACCCCCTCTGCTGCCGTCCAAGCCGTGTTGAGTTACTTCCGCTTTGATCGGAAAATCTTACATGGCCGCTGGGCAGGCCGCAGCTACACTACATTCTATGGGTGTACTCCAGGCTTATCAGGCAGATGTGCTCAATGAGCTGGACGAGGGAGAAGGCCTGACCCCAGAGGCTGTTAAAGAGCTCAGACGAGCTACTGACTTGGCGCTAAGGGCTACCAAGCACACGGCTCGAGCAGTGGGCAGGTCCATGGCAGGTTTAGTGTCAGCTGAGCTCCATCTTTGGCACACTCTCACTGACATTAAGGAGAAGGACAGGACCTTTCTTTTGGAAGCCCCCATTTCGAGTGACAGTCTGTTTGGAGATTCGGTCACTACGGTCGTGGAGACGTTTCGAGCAGCGAAACAGCAGTCCGCCGCATTTCGTCAGCTCATCCTACGCAGGGCTAGGGAAGTAGAGCATCAGCCAACTGCGGCTCGTTCATGCTCGTCCTCCTTACAGCGTCATGAGGCCCAGCGGCATGAGCCATCGCCTAAGTTACCCCCTCGTAAGGATTGGGGTCCTAGGTCTCGCCCATCTGCTCACCCATGACAACGCAAGCGGTTAGACCTGAGCTCGACGGCTAAGACCTCTCGTTCTCAGGCTCCTAATAGCAGTTCCTGATTCCTCCATTCGTCTTCGGAGGCCAGGCCCTCCTTTAGAGAGTGTGGACGAACCGCACAAGCGTATTCGCCCCTCTCGATGTGGCCTCCTGACTCCGATCTTGACGGTCCCACCGCATATTGCGCCTCGGGCAGTCTTAGGTTGAGTCCTTATGACGAGCACCCTCTCGGATACTCTGCGCGTTCCAGCCTTCAGAGTTCGAAAGAAAGCCCAAGGGTCATGCGAGCATGGCCCGTTTATGACGGCCTCCAAAGCTCCCACCTTTGGGGTGGGGGGCAGGCCCGACAGGACAATCGGACTTATTTTTTTAGCTGTTGCCGCCCCTCAAGTGCTCCGGGACCCTATACGGGAGAATCAGGCGTACGTTCCAACCAAAACAGAACGCCCAAGACCCCTGGCAGACTATTGGGCCGCGTGGAGACCCCTGCCCGATATTTCAAGGTGGGTACTACGCACCATTCGACACGGTTACACTATCCAATTTCGAAAAGGGCCACCTCCTTTCAATGGGGTTCTTCCTACGACGGTACGTCCTGGGGAGGCCTCAATCTTAAGTCAGGAGATTGTGTCACTCCTAGAGAAAGGGGCTATAGAGGAGATACTCCCCACTCAGATGGAGTCAGGCTTCTACAGCCGGTATTTTGTTGTGCCCAAGAAAGATGGTGGTTTTCATCCGATTTTGGACTTACGTCATCTAAATCTTGTGCTCAGAGTGAGCAAGTTCAAGATGCTAACGGTGAAGTCCATTCTGTCTCAGGTCCAATCCGAAGAGTGGTTTTTGACCATTGATCTAAAGGATGCATACTTTCACATCCCGATCGTCAAGAGGCACAGGAAGTTCCTCAGGTTTGCTTTTGAGGGCAAAGCATACCAATATTGTGTTCTTCCGTTCGGACTAGCTTTGGCTCCTCGACCATTTACAAAATGTATGGACGCAGCTCTGGCCCCGTTGCGGCTCCAGGGCATCCGAATCTTGAACTACCTGGACGATTGGCTAATATTAGCCCAATCCCAGGATCAGGCAAGGATACATCGAGATTTGGTACTCTATCATCTGAGGAGCCTAGGGTTACGGACAAACCTTCAAAAGAGTGTCATGCTGCCGTGTCAGCAAACAACCTTTTTGGGGGTGGATTTGGACTCTTGCACGATGCGGGCACGGCTGTCTCCCGCACGTGTGCAGTCAATATGGACCGTTCTAGGCCAGTTCAAGACAGGACCCCGAGTACACGTAGGCTTGTGTCTCAGGCTGTTGGGTCTGATGGCAGCGGCGTCCCCTGTAGTTCAGTTGGGCCTGCTCCACATGCGACCATTTCAGTGGTGGACCAAGAGCCAGAACATTTCACATCACTGTCATCCACTTCGCAGAATTACGGTGACACGCAGGGGCTTTCGTACTCTAAGCCAGTGGATGAGACCCCAGTTCCTTCTGGGGCAGGGGGTCCAGATGGGGACGTTGTGTCGCCGCAAGACGGTCACGATGGACGTGTCCCTCACGGGCTGGGGAGCGGTCCATCAAGGACGTCTAGTCGGTGGAGTCTGGACAGAAGTACATCGTGGCTGGCACATAAATCGTTTGGAGATGCTTGCAATTCTCCTGGCTCTCAAACTATTTTTACCCCAGTTGAGGGGTCATCACGTGTTAGTCAGGAAAGACAACATGGCAGTCGTGTCATACCTCAATCATCAAGGAGGATTACGTTCTCGCCCCCTGTACAGGCTGGTGAGGCGTGTTCTTCTTTGGGCTCAGACAAAGCTCCTGTCCATCAGAGCAGTCCATATCCCAGGTTGCTTGAACTCAGGAGCGGACCTGCTCTCGAGACAGAGTCTGCAGGATGGAGATTACACCCCCAAGTGGTGAATCTTTTATGGCAGAGGTTCAGCAGAGCGGAAGTAGACTTGTTCGCTTCGAACATGACTATGCACTGCCCGCTTTGGTTTTCCTTGTCTCCCCCGTCGCCTCTAGGTCTGGATGCTCTGGCCCACAAATGGCTCAGGACCAATCTTTATGCTTTTCCCCCAATCCGGTTGCTCCCAGCAGTCCTGTTCAGAATACGATCAGAGAGAGTGGAGCACCTGCTGCTGGTGGCCCCGTGGTGGCCCACTCAGTCGTGGTTCTCGGACCTGGTCAGTCTGCTAGCCGGTCCTCCATGGGAGATTCCGCTCAGACACGATCTGCTAACACAAGCTCGGGGCATGATTTGGCATCCTCGAACGGAATTATGGAAGTTATGGGCGTGGCCCCTGAGTGGGGTACGCTAATGTGTTCGGGCCAGGACAAAATCTTTATGCTTTTCCCACAATCCGGTTGCTCCCAGCAGTCCTGTTCAGAATACGATCTGAGAGAGTGGAGCACCTGCTGTTGGTGGCCCCATGGTGGCCCACTCAGTCGTGGTTCTCGGACCTGGTCAGTCTGCTAGCCGGTCCTCCATGGGAGATTCCGCTCAGACACGATCTGCTAACACAAGCTCGGGGCATGATTTGGCATCCTCGAACGGAATTATGGAAGTTATGGGCGTGGCCCCTGAGTGGGGTACGCTAATGTGTTCTGGTCTCTCGGCTGAGATTACGACACTATTATGAATTATAGAGCTCCCTCCACGAGACGTTTATATGCTTTCAAGTGGAGACTTTTTGCCTCTTGGTGTAGACAGCGTATTTTGGATCCAGTTCACTGCCCTATCGGTTCAGTAATGGAATTTCTTCTGAGTCGTTTCTCTGAAGGGGTTACTCCCGCCACTCTTAAGGTGTACGTGGCAGCCATATCAGCGGGGCATGCACTCATTGGGGATGTTTCGGTTGGTCGTCACCCCCTAGTCTCACGTTTTATGCAGGGTTCGAGACGTCTTAGGCCTTTCCGCCCAGCCCGAGTTCCTTCTTGGGATTTATCGATTGTGTTGGAGGGCCCTTAAGAGAGTAGGGGATCTGCAGGCTCTATCTGTCAGTCCTTCATGTATGGACTTTGCCCCGGGGCTGGTTAAAGTCTTTTTGCAACCTAGGCCTGATTATGTTCTGAAGGTTGCTTCGACTCCGTTTCGTTTTCAACAAGTGGTCTTGGAGGCTTTTTCCCCAGTTGAAGAGGGGTCAGTTAGCCTGAATCTCTGTCCAGTTAGGGCACTTAGGATCTATGTCGACCACACGGTTCGGTGGTGTGGATCTGACCAGTTGTTTGTGTGTTTTGGTGGTAGGAGCAGAGGTTCTGCTGTCACTAAACAGCGGATGTCACACTGGATAGTGGAGGCTATCTCTTTGGCCTATGAGGCGCATGGCTTGACTTCGCCTCTAGGGCTGCATGCTCATTCTACGAGAGCAGTGGCTTCTTCTCTGGCCTTTTTCAAGGGGTCCTCGATGGAAGATGTTTGTGCTGCGGCAGAATGGTCCTCTCCTAGCACCTTCATCAAGTTTTACAGTCTGGACGTGAGGATGGCTCCTGGCTCCCGGGTCTTATCCGCTTGAGCAGACGTCTTCCAGCTATCTAAGGTACGTCAGGCGTTATGGTATAGCGTTCCCAAAGCGATGACGTCATCGCAGCATCGAAGTGAGCCTATGAGAGGGAACATCTCGGTTACGTATGTAACCTTGGTTCCCTGAATAGGGGAACGAGATGCTGCGATGCTCGGCCGTTCCGTACCTTGATAGCGCTTCTTCGAAAATCAGTGAAATCTGATGGAAATAGCGCGCAGCACAGTATATAGCTCACCTACGTGCGCAATTGGGGGCGGTGCTAAACGCTATTTGGCCAATAAATTGGCGTGATGGTATAAGGGCTTCAGACATTCGTCACACCGAAGGTGTTCCCAAAGCGATGACGTCATTGCAGCATCTCGTTCCCCTATTCAGGGAACCAAGGTTACATGCGTAACCGAGATGATTTTCGGTTTCCGAGATTTTTGGTTTCAGTGGGCGGGGCATATATGAATATTCATGAGTTTCCCGGACATGCGCGTGGAACCAGGTGGAACTGAGAATTTCAGTTCACGCTCCTTGTATCTCAGCACGTTTAATGGGATATACAGTATATATATATATTAAAGTAAACATATTTACAGTGTTGCACAAACTACATGTGTTTATCATTTCGTAACAGTATATAATGTTTTTATTAGTTTACAGTGCACGTTGTGTGCAGTCATCCCTGACTGAATGATTGCAGGCATTCTTTGTGTAATGTTAGGATAAAGCACAGCAAACTTCAGCTAGTTGTTGCCTATACATTGATTTTAGTTCTTTGTGCTCTTCATTTGTAGCTTGCTATGCTTTAAAACTTTGTCTGTTATTAGTTGTTATCATTTGTTGAATATATCACTGCCTGCAACAAATGAAATAAACCTATATAAACGTATCTGTGGACATATTTATTTATTTATTTTTGTATACTGGTGTGATGATCCATGTCTTAACCATAGACTGTATAAAAACAACTTACCCCGTTCAACATTCTCCATGTTGTCTGGTTTGTGAATTGTCTGCGGTCTGGTTGTAAATTATGATACAATCATACAGTGCTGCAAAAGCATGCTGCTGAAATTTCTTTTTTTCCTGTTTCCAATATAAAATAGTTAAACATTTTTACAAACAAATTTACCAATTAAGATTATCACAAGGTTTATGGTTCCATTTGCACAGTGAAACCAAAAATCCCAGAACACCTGGATGATTACAGCTACAGGTTTCCAATAGTAGCGCAGATCCAACTATGAATGTGGCCCAAGACACTGTTTCAGGATACTTGTTACCCACAGGATAAGCAGTTTGGAGAATGGATGGATAGATGAAAACAATATAAAAGTAGGTAAGGGACTGAGCACTTGCTAAAAAAGACTGTGCTTCATGCAAAAAATGTCCGACATTTAATCTAAGATCATTTAATTAATGTCATTATTATATAAAGAGCAACAGTCAACGTCCGAATCCTTTACTTGAGAATGGCAAGTGGCAAGACTCTGCCATAAGGAAAAGTGTGTACTCCTGCTTAGAAACGGATGTGGTGCTAAGCACTTTTTCACGTCAAAGACCGTTTTTATCAATTTCAACATTGCCGGGAATTTTATAAACATTTTATAAATGAGGCCCCTGGTTACGAAGCAGACATGGACCGATCCTCTCTGGTGGTTTGAGTTCAACCTGAGGACACTGTCTCAACAGAAAAGCAAAAGCCAGTCGCTTGTGCCTTTTAATTATTTCACCCTTTCAGCAGAGAGAAAGACACTCATTACGCTTTGACCTCTTAGAGGTCTGCATTTGTAAGAGGTCAAAGGAGAACTATTGAGCAAGATGACTCTCATAAATCAAACTTTATAGGCTGAACACAATAGGCTTTTGCTGTTGCAGAGGTGACCATTTCTAATGGCTTGAAGCTGCATTTTCAAGGCTGGAAGCTTCCTAGATTACATTTTGTCAAGCATTTTATCCTAATTTAATGTAAGGTTATCAATGCTGAAACAATCTGAGAGAAAATAAGGTACACTATTTTGTTTATGGTTTGTGGGTTGATAAGACAGCATTCTCAAAAGTTTCAAAATACTAATCATTTCTGTAGTGGTAAAACATTTTTACAGCATATACCTTTAAAGAATGGTGTTTTGTTCTTAATAGTAGACCACTCACATGTTAGTATGCATGTCAGGAAACTACAAAACCAATAATCTGTGTGAAGAAACACTAGAATCACTCTTTGACCTCCATGAGCACTTGATATAAGTGATGTTGTGCAGGGGTAGTTCACATTTGCACCATCCATGACTATACACATTAACTGCAATTGGTCAGTAGTGTCGATATTTTGTAATGTTAATGCACACCATCATTTCAGTTTTAACAGGTGTAATTTATAGAACCAAGCTGTTGTTTTAACCTGTCTAATGATTAAGATTGAAGTACTGACCATGAGGCAGGTGACTTCAGCAGCTTTCGAAGAGCATCTATGCATAATTCTGGTTTGCAGTGCTGAAGAACCTTTTCAACAAGTTCACCTTTGTCCTCCTGAGCAAGGTCAACAATAATTTGCAATGCAGAGGACACATGATCAATGTCTGGACATAGAAGCCAGGTCAAGGCATTTCTGTTATGACATGGACCTGGACAGCTTGCTGTTGATGTCATCCTTCAAAACACCCTATACAAACAATAAATAATTAAATAAAACAAAAGAAAAATTAAGTAGTAAGAGGAGAAAAGTAACAGTTATTTCTTACACTGCCTTAGAAATGTACTGTGGCTATATCATGACACAGTAATGACATTATATGTTAATACTGTTACCTAATAACAGTATTAGTGTCATTACATTATACGCTAATGCCTTTTAAAAATGTACTGTGTCATATGATAATATTATGGTTATTTGATGTATACCACAGTATTAAATTATTACCATAATTATTTACATTATATTACTCTACAAAGAATAGCATGGAAATCAGTAAGTACCACTACCGAAATTCATATACCCTTTATATTTACGTGGCAATGCCAAAAATAACATGGTATTATGAACATGTCCATGTCACAGTACCATGTACAAAAGAATAACAGCGACGACGACAGCATAGTAGTACCATACATGTCCAACAAATTTTGTGATTTGTAGAAAATGTTTTTTTTTTCCCTTTTTAAGAATAATTTTCCCTCGCACAGTTGACTTTTGATTAAAAAAAATTGCTATAATTCCGCGCAACTGATAAAACAAACACTCAATATTGTCATAAAACAATTCAGCTTACTGGCCTTGACGTTAATACAGCGGGACGTCTTCTGCTGCGTGGAGTTCCTCGTACCATTAGCTTCTATAAAGAATGAGAATGTGACGTAACGCCGCGTTGAGTTCTTGTTTATCCGCCATATTTGCAGGATAGCGCTGCCTTTCCGCTATTGAGAATGAGGAGTTACGTCACGATCTTTTCACTCCGCATTGCATTTCGGGAAGGCGCCGCCATATTAGCAGGATACGCTATCCGTTCCCATGGTTACTTCTCATTCTCTATAAGGATAAGTGCTTATCTTTTGTTTTGTTTTTGCCTTTAAGTTAAACAACCATTCATTCTTCATTGTATCGTTTGCAGGGAAGAGAAGCTATTTTATCGCACTGCATGATATGCACTGCATTTCTCTCTTAGGTTTGGTAGAATTTTGTTTAACGTTACAGTGTTTACCCGATTAGCGGGAAAACAGTGTCGCTCGCTACTGCTTCAGTCATCATACGGTACATTATCCAAATAAAAGTGTGTTCAACAAGCTGACAGAAGTCCATCCATTTCTTTGTTGAAAAGTTTTAAATGACAAAGTATAGTTGTTGTCATTATAAATATTAATGTTTCCATGGCCACGGAGGAGAATCACAGATTGTGGGTCACATTCAGCGAACAGTCACGAACTCACTGTACTTTTTATTTTTATTTCAACAAATGACAAGCAAAATCAAATCCCTAGGAGCTCGGGGAAAGTGTTGTAGCATTTTCAAATGCTGGTTTAATGTGCTAAGACAGTGATGCTAAAAGACATGCAGATGAGCCAGAATATCAACGCGACATGTTTAAATGTAAAGCGTT
>NW_015507625.1:54742-57257 GCF_001515645.1 Sinocyclocheilus grahami
TATTGAGTTTAGGGCAGTATTTGATTGTTTGTCGTGATTGTGAAAAATGTCACCGGTGTATGTCATTCATACTGCATCGATAATTGCAATAGTAACTCAGATCATCGTTCTGAGAGAAAACTGGACCATGCAATATGTTTTTTTGCCTTTTCTATGTGTAAAAACACCATGGGAAGGAGGTCGCGGAGAAGACGCAGAATAGTAAATCTGTTAATGTCACTGATTAAACCCACTGACTCTCACTCAATAAAAGAATCACATTGCTGTGTGTTTTTGAAAGTTTTGATTTGGTTGGTTTAATAGTTAACATTACCTTCTTTGCGAGCATGACTCTCACTCTCACTAGGCTTGTGAATTAGCAGAACTTGGAACAGAACAGGGGACTTTCTAAAATGCTTTAAGTGAAACAAAAGATAAGCACTTATCCTTATAGAGAATGAGAAGTAACCATGGGAACGGATAGCGTATCCTTCTAATATGGCGGCGCCTTCCCGAAATGCAATGCGGAGTGAAAAGATCGTGACGTAACTCCTCATTCTCTATTGGATATATGTAACTTACTGCTTGTTACATTTAAAGAGAACTCGAGACGTCTTGAAAACATTTACCTGGAGATACAACGAATGAAATAACCACCCCGCTGCCGCTGTTTCAGCGCGGTAAAGTTAGTTTTAGGTTTGATATTCGCTGGATATTCGCCTAGGCTGCTTTAGGGACCGTCTGCAAATTTAGCTCTCAGTTAAAAACGAAGTCCAATAATTAATACAAATTATGTTTACAACGCCATAGTAAATGCCTTGTGGCACAGAAAATATTTAACCAATATGTCGCCATAGACAATATCCCTTACTGTATGTACAGTACACAACTATTTTCTTTAAAAAATTACTATAATTCACCAAAAGATTTTTTTAATGTTCCAAAGGTTGTAGTACATTCCTAGTGGCCAGACTGGCTTACTACAGGTGAAAGTTTGCCAATATCACCCTTACTGTACATACAATACATAATTAACCTTCATAAACCATTACTGTATTTGACCAAAAGGGTTTTTTCATGTTCCAAAGGCTGTATTACATTTGTAGTTATGAGACTGACTTACTACAGGTGAAATTTTGCCAATATCTCCCTTACTGTATATACAGTACGTAATTGTTCTTAGAAAACAATTACTGTAATTCACCAAAAGGTTTTTTTTTATGTTTCAAAGGTTGTAGTACATTCCTAGTGGCCAGACTGACTTACTGCAGCTGAAATTTTGCCAACATCACCCTTACTGTACATACAGTACATAATTATTCTTAGAAAACTATTACTGTAATTGCCCCAAGAAAATATTTTTATTTTCCAAAGGTTGTAGTACATTCCTAGTGACCAGACTGAATTCAATACTGTAATTCACCAAAAGGGTTTTTTCATGTTCCAAAGGCTGTAGTACGTTTGTAGTTACAAGACTGATTTACTACAGCTGAAATTTTGCCAATTTCTTTCTTACGGTATCTTATGGAATTTCTTCTTTGAGCCAAAATCATCACAATTAAAAGAACCAAAGACTTAAACTACTTCAGTCTGTGTGCATTGAATTTATTTAATACAAGAGTTTCACAATTTGAGTTGAATTACTGAAATAAATGAACTTTTCCACGACATTCTAATTTATTGAGATGCACCTGTACATACATACATATATATTCATATATTGAATAATTGAATAATACATATATTGAATAAATACTCTGCTATAGAATCCAAGGCCACTAGGAGAGTACTACAACCTTTAGAACATGAAAAAAAAACTTTTGGTGAATTAGAGTAATTATTAAGATGAATTATTTACTGTATGTACAGTAAGAAAGAAATTGCCAAAATTTCACCTGTAGTAAGTCAGTCTTGTAACTACAAACGTACTACAGCCTTTGGAACATGAAAAAACCCTCATGGTGAATTACAATAATTGTTTTCTAAGAATAATTATATACTGTACATACAGTAAGGGAGATATTGGAAAATTTCACCTGTAGTACGTCAGTCTTGTAACTACAAAAGTACTACAACCTTTGGAACATGAAAAAAACCTTTTGGTGAATTACAGTAATGGTTTTTGAAGATTAATTATGTACTGCATGTACACTAAGGGTGATATTGGCAAACTTTCACCTGTAGTAAGTCAGTCTGGCCACTAGGAATGTACTACAACCATTGGAACATAAAAAAACCCTTTTGGTGAATTACAGTAATTGTTTTCTAAAAATAATTATATACTGTATGTACAGTAAGGGAGATTTTGGCAAACTTTCACCTGTAGTAAGTCAGTCTGGCCACTAGGAATGTACTACAACTTTTGGAACATGAAAAAAACCCTTATGGTGAATTACAGTAATTGTTTTCTAAGAATAATTATTTACTGTATGTACAGTAAGGAAGATATTGGCAAAATCTAATTTGTAGTAAGTCTGTCTCGTAACTACACATGTACTACAGCCTTTGGAACATGAAAAAACCCTTTTGGTCAATT
>NW_015507625.1:70862-84135 GCF_001515645.1 Sinocyclocheilus grahami
CATCCGAAAATTAGGATCCACCTGCCATCCGGCCTTCAGGATCCATCTGCCGTCTAGCTATTATGATCCACCTGCTACCCGATCATCATGATAATATTGATTCTGCTACAGTTAATTCGAAGATATAATCTAAATATTTATTATGAATCATAACCAGTTATAATTCGTCATAAATATTTCCCTTTTTAGAGCTAATAAATAATAATAAAACCCTACACAGTAATGGTTTTTGAAGATTATGTACTGTATGTACAGTAAGGGTGATATTGGCAAACTTTCACCTGTAGTAAGTCAGTCTGGCCACTAGGAATGTACTACAACTTTTGGAATATAAAAAAACCCTCATGGTCAATTACAGTAATTGTTTCTAAGAATAATTATGTACTGTATGTACAGTAAGGGAGATATTGGAAAGAATTCACCTGTAGTAAGTCAGTCTGGACACTACCACCTTGAACAGCCGTTTGGGTACTTACAGTAGTTTTTTATGAACATAATTGTTTACTGTACTGCATATATGAAGGAAGGTATTGGCAAAATCCCACCTGTAGTAAATCACTATGAGTTATACACGCTTTACAGTTTGGCAATGTTTTTTTTTTATGTTAAAAGTCACGTTGGTTAAAATACATTGGACATTTTAAACCCAATCGGTGGAATTGTCAGACGGTCCCTTACGCATCAAGCGCCGCTATTTCTCTGGTTTAAACTTTAAATTTAAAGTTGTTGCATATCAACTAATCGCAAAGCTAATCGTGGTAGTGGTATCTTTGTAGGACTGTCGACTCTATAGAACAGTGGCATGCGAAAGCGAATGTCTGGCGAATATCGAACCTAAAACTAACTTTACCGCGCTCTCAGGTTCCCATAGAGACGTTTGGCTAAAGATTATTCACAACATCCTTTTTAGACACACATTAAACGGCACTGCTCCATATGAGAGGGACAGATCAAATAATTGTAATATTGATTCTGCTACAGTTAATTCGAAGATATAATCTAAATATTTATTATGAATCATAACCAGTTATAATTCGTCATAAATATTTCCCTTTTTAGAGCTAATAAATAATAATAAAACCCTACACAGTAATGGTTTTTGAAGATTATGTACTGTATGTACAGTAAGGGTGATATTGGCAAACTTTCACCTGTAGTAAGTCAGTCTGGCCACTAGGAATGTACTACAACTTTTGGAATATAAAAAAACCCTCATGGTCAATTACAGTAATTGTTTCTAAGAATAATTATGTACTGTATGTACAGTAAGGGAGATATTGGAAAGAATTCACCTGTAGTAAGTCAGTCTGGACACTACCACCTTGAACAGCCGTTTGGGTACTTACAGTAGTTTTTTATGAACATAATTGTTTACTGTACTGCATATATGAAGGAAGGTATTGGCAAAATCCCACCTGTAGTAAATCACTATGAGTTATACACGCTTTACAGTTTGGCAATGTTTTTTTTTTATGTTAAAAGTCACGTTGGTTAAAATACATTGGACATTTTAAACCCAATCGGTGGAATTGTCAGACGGTCCCTTACGCATCAAGCGCCGCTATTTCTCTGGTTTAAACTTTAAATTTAAAGTTGTTGCATATCAACTAATCGCAAAGCTAATCGTGGTAGTGGTATCTTTGTAGGACTGTCGACTCTATAGAACAGTGGCATGCGAAAGCGAATGTCTGGCGAATATCGAACCTAAAACTAACTTTACCGCGCTCTCAGGTTCCCATAGAGACGTTTGGCTAAAGATTATTCACAACATCCTTTTTAGACACACATTAAACGGCACTGCTCCATATGAGAGGGTCCGTTCAGTACTACAACCTATATTATGACACGTTAAGTCGATATTATAAGAAAGTTTCTCAATATTTTGACTCAAGTGTGGCGAGCTTCCATTAATCAACACTGAGATATTTTTTCAAAATAGAAAGTCATACAAGTTTGGAACAACTTATTACATTTGATAATACATTATCAAACCAAGTGACATTAATAAAAGATAAACGCAATGAATGAATCAAAATGAAGACAACATACCTGGTACATGTCCTCAAGTCAGTTGAACATGTTAATATTGAATGTGATTAACTGACATACAGTACATCGTATGCAAATTTCTGCCACAGCAGCTGGTTAAAAGCCACTAAAAAAAACAACTACCTTTGCCATGTCAGGTACCACACTTCTATCATGAAAAAATGGCCATTTTAAATGTGTTTCTTACAATCCATGTAACGTCTTTATCCATTTAAGGGCCACTGCACTTACTTTTAAAGCTTGACCCAGCACTTTAAATGGCACTCATACCAAAATTATTAAAATTGCACAGAATGTGCACATCTTAATGACAATATTGTCCACATTTTTGGTTCAGTGGAAAGAAAAACCAAAAAAAAAAAACAGTTTTAGACTCTAAAGACAACATTATGTGGGCAAAACAGACAATATGCAACCAAATTAACCTTTACACATTTGAGATTTTATTTCATTAATTTTATTCTTATATATTACAGTGACAAGAGATGGTCAGTTATCACAAACTTTGTCCATTCACATATTTATGCATTTAATATTTGTATGGTAATAGCTTAGAAAAAAAATAAAAAGAACAGACACCCCCAACCTACCATTTCTCAGAAAAGAACAAGGATCAAAGTGAGGATATTCAGTGCACAGTGCTCAACCCAACCAGATAAATAAATTATTCTGAATATGAACAGACAAACGTCACATGTATGCGTCTATTATACATGCTTATTTGTGAGTGCACGTCACAGTTTGGTAGAGTTGCCCTTGACGTAAGAGGAAGACACACTTGGAACTTGTGTGCACATTTTTCTTAGCGGATGATGGGGACAAAAAAAGGAAAAAAAAAAAAAAAAAAAAAAGTCAAACAAAATTCATGTGTTAAACTCACTTTGACAAAGATTTTAAGACAAACAAGAAGACTAAACATCGAATGACTGGGACCCAAACGACAATTTTAGACATCCAAGTACACGTTGATGACAATAATCAGAATCAACTTTCCATGTGGGTTTTCAAGTTTTTCCCAGGACATCCCTCTAACTGAGTGCTTATGGTAAATGAAACTAAACATGACAAGTGTGAAAGGTAAATAGTATTGTAATGCATTTAAAAAACAGGTAGACAGAAAGGTGACACCCCACCCCAAAGGCATATTCCCCAACACTGCAACCCAAAAAAAATCCCATAAAGAAAAGGAAAGAAAAAAAAAATAAAAAATCAACCACTTTATCCATGTCCTTCAGTCAATAATGGCATTGCACACACAATACTGGTGGTGTGGTTTTGCACAGCTATTGGCTTTATACTTGATGAAGGTATGACAGGTGAGTGACTATGTGCTAGGTTATGTGCACAAGAAGTCCAACTGGGAGAAAAGGAGGAGGAAGGGTAGTACAGTGAAGAGGTCCGTATTCCATCTCATCATCAGTTGTACAGCAGTTTTGTCCCTCGGCGGCTAATACTTCATGACAGAAGGGCGGATGGAACAAGCGAGCGCATGACTGTCAATACTCATATGCAGTCCACAGAGAAAGAGTTATGACGGCATGGTGTTTTTCTTCATTAAACACACATCCATAGCAGCAGGTGGAGCCTTTAAGACCTCCCTCTGAACAACAAAAAACTTAATTTCCCATAATCCCCATAGGCAAGTTGTGGAGATATGAAAGTTCTGGGAAGTACGTACCCCCCCCCCCCCATCAGGCCCATCCAAACCACCAAAATTGTCCTCCATCCTACCAGTCAGTTTTTGAATTTCAACTCAGTCTCACCCCACACCCCCTGTGACCATCGTTCTTCAAACTGGGATTGAGGGGGATCATCGCTCGGGCTCAGACTCCAGTGCCAGAACCCGTTTACGCTCACGGCACTGCTTCTTATGGGCTGGCCAATCTCTCTGTTGGCACTGTGAGCCACAGTAGCGTGCCACTTGGCATCGGCCGCAGATGTTGAACTCCCTCAGCTGCAAAGGTACAAAGACAGAGACACTAAAAGAATTGTCACAACTCAAAATAAATGAGATAAACACAATAAACAAGTGACAACTGTTTAGAAAACATACGGTCAATATTAGCTAATTAAGGGTGTTATTACACGAGTGTATTAATGTTTTGTTAGTCTAGCGCACGAGATGCGCCGCTGCTGTGTTATGCATTCAAAATATTGGAGAAATATAGAAGCTCAATGCGGAGAAGATCTTGATTAGGTGAAAACCGAAACCAAGCCATTCACACAGATGCATATTCAGCGCATTTTTAGATGGACAAATATGACTGCTATACTCGTGTCTCACACAAGAGATGTAGCCATGCCATGCAAAGTTAAAACAGTTTAAACTTTTAGAAAACACGTCGCAAATTTGTGGAGGTTTATTTCTTTTCACTGCATCTCTTATGTTTTTAAATGCAATCTGCGTGATGGGCGATTCGGCTCTTTGTATTAAGCAATGCATAAATACATGATGCTGTTTTGTTCATAATTGTTTATGCAATTTACAAAAATTATATTTGATTTACCGACCAAATATAAAGCCGACCTCATATGTCATTCCCCCGGAACTGCTTCTGTTTACAACAGTGAGCGCAAGCTAGATTCAAGTGATTACGTTTTGAATATGGATTTTTTTTTTACAAAAACGCATCAATTCACTACAGAAGGCCTTTGTTCACCCCCCGGAGCCATGTGAGACACTTTTTTTTTTTTTATGGATGGGCGATTTTTATTTAAGTTCTTTTGGACTGAAGCAATGCAACACCCGCTAGGTGGCATTAAACAGCTTGAAAGATCAAAGACAATTTTTAATATAACTCCGAATGGATTCGTCTGAAAGAAGAAAGTCATATACACCTAAAATGCCTCGGGGGTGAGTAAAACAGCCTAATTTTCAGACCTATTTAATCTGCATATAAAACATTAGAAATGAGATATTCATTTAATTTTTATTGTGTTTTACTGTTAAAACAAAAAATATTTGTTTGTCTCAATAAATTGGGTTAATTAAAAAAAGGTTATAAAAAATGTCAATAATTATCGATACCGAACAATATGAAACATTATATCGTTGATACATTTTTTAGCTATATCGCCCAGCCCTAACACCAAGAGCATTGCGTTTTTGATAAAAGTCTTATGTGAGGGTTTCGTGGCTGTGTTCGGTTCCATTCTTTCTCACCCCATCCAGCATTTTTAAACGCAATGTGTCCTCGGTGAACATATGTGACCCTGTATGGGCTTACATTTCTGCCACAATTCTGCGCGCGAAAGATCATATTTTGAGTGCACAAAAGTGCATTTTGCACGTGCGCGATCTGAGTTTTGTGGAGAAAATGTTCGTTTTGCAAAGAAAAAAGTATTTAGAGCGCACAGAAATCAATTTTGCATTTAAAATACGTTTTTGGATGTGTGCAGACCTTCTCTTCTGCGCGTGCAACGTTTCACTTGCTTGCTCACCTGATGCCCCCCTCAGTGCTCGCTAAATGCCAACAGCTCGCATGCTCAACACAACCCAGCGTTACAATGTGCCATAATTCCAGCCAATCAGAGACAGAGGCTGCTAAATTCTGATTGGCTGCCTTGACAACCAATCACAACATTTCTTGCATTACCTTGACAGCAGAAGAGGAAAAATACAGTGCATGCATAATTATTATGCAAGTTGATATTCTGATTATATATTTTACCAAGCACATTAAAAGCACACATACATATATATATATATATATATATATATATCAGTTTTCAAGGATTTTACTACACTTCAGTATGTGATTCTTATTAATTAGGGGTAATTTTTTAGGATTCTATACATAACCTAAGTCTCTGAGAACCTGACACCTTGTACTTCTGGAGACTCCAGGTAGGTTGCAGTTCTGGAAAATGGTGGCGCTGGAGACTAAATGTTTCCTGGTGATTTCACACCTAATTCTTCACCTTAATTCCTAAACATGTTTTTGACTGACCCTGCTGACCCACTGAGCATTTTGCTGTCCAGTGGTTATGCATTCACTTTGCAATTTCTAGTATTGTATTAGTTTTGAATATTTCTCATGGGCATTTAATAATTTTTTACTTTCAATCTGAGTTAAATCTCTTTTTTTTGGCTCATTTTATCTGTAAAAGAAAATCTGCTTAATAATGCACACCTGAATATAAGACATTTTTCACTTCAGCCTTCATGAATAATTATATATCAATTATAAATGATTAAATACAAGATTAACAGTAGTTATTAAAATTGATGTCGTTTGGAATTGGTAAAATGTGCTTGGAAAAAAGTATGATCAGAATATCAACTTGCATAATTATGCATGCACTGTATTTTTCCTCTTCTGCTGTCGAGGTAATGCAAGAAATGTTGTGATTGGTTGTCAAGGCAGCCAATCAGAATTTAGCAGCCTCGGTCTCTGATTGGCTGGAATTATGGCACATTGTAACGCTGGGTTGTGTTGAGCACTCCAGCTGTTGGCATTTAGCAAGCACTGAGGGGGGCATTAGGTGAGCAAGCTAGTGAAACGTTGCACGCGCAAAAGAGAAGGCCTGCACACATCCAAAAACGTATTTTAAATGCAAAATTGATTTCCGTGCACTCGAAATACTTTTTTCTTTGCGAAACGAACATTTTCTCCACAAAACTCCGATCGCGCACGTGCAAAATGCACATTTGTGTGCTCAAAATATGATCTTTCGCGCACAGAATTGTGGCAGAAATGCAAGCCCATAACCCTGGACCACAAAACCAGTCTTTAGTCGCAAGGGTATATTTGTAGCAATAGCCAACAATACATTGTATGGGTCAAAATTATACATTTTTCTTTTATGTCAAAAATCATTAGGATATTAAGTAAAGATCATGTTCCATGAAGATATTTTGTTAATTTCCTACCGTAAATATATGAAAACTTAATATTTGATTAGTAATATGCATTGCTAACAACTTTAAAGGCAAATTTCTCAATATTTAGATTTTTTTGCACCCTCAGATTCCAGATATTCAAATAGTTGTATCTCGGCCAAATATTGTCATATTCCACAAACAACAAACCATACATCAATGGAAAGCTTATTCATTCGGTTTTCAGATGTAAAAATCTCAATTTCAAAAAAATGACCCTTATGCTGGTTTTGTGGTCCAGGGTCACATACAAGAAAAGCACCTGCATGTTGATCATAGTCATCACCAGTCTCAGTTATAAAGGACTACAGTTATAAAACGCACTGGCTATAAAAATGACCAGTGGGGTTGGGTATCGAAAACCGGTTCTATTTTAGAACCAGTTCCAAATTTCTAAGAACCGGGTATTCGATAAGACGAGTGCATTTTGATTCTGCTTAACGATTCCTGTGTTCACATTTTAATGTGATTTAAAACGATTTAAGTCCAGGAATGGAAAGTTCCTGACTTTCCCTGTTTGCGTGCAGCGCACACGATCTGCGTGCGTACAGTGTTAAAGAGACAGCAGTCTAATAAACTGCCTGTCATTAATGTTAATCAAAGAACAAAAAATAATTCGCTGATCTTGATTGAATATCTTTAATAACTTCAATTAATCTGTATTTTATTTATGAAAAGAAAACTATGCAGTGTCTTTAAACTTTTAATTACAGTTTGTGTATCTGAAATTTGGTTCAGTTGTATTTATTTCTGCTATTGTTAATTGATTTGTTTGTTCCTATTTAATTACTGACTGTTTACTTTTATTTATTTACTTTAATATTTGAAATGTATAGTAGTGTAGTTGTTTTTGCGGTGGTATTTTTGTTAAAAGCATAGGCAAAAGTTCCTCTTGTTGGCCTAAATGTTCTGTAGGTTGCTGATGTTTGCTCATTTTATTTAGCTGCAACAGAATGCTTAGTAAAAAGACACAGAATAAATGTTTGACTTTTATTTATATATATATATATATATATATATATTGGATTTTTTATCTTATTGGAATCGAAACTAGGAATCAATAAGCAGAATCTGAATCGATAAAATTCAAACGATACCCAACCCAATGACCAGTATTTAAAAAAACAAAAAAAAACAACAAAAGACGACATAGAATGACTTCTCTACACCATACGGACCCTCCTCTCAATGAGCGAGCAAGGTGGGTAGTGACACTCGTAGTAGGTGCAGGAGCACTCCTCCTCTTCCACCAGCTCTCCGTTGGCATTGTAGTAGCGTGTGCGACTCAACTCCAGGTACTGCTCTTCCACTGGGTCAGCTGGAACCTGCTGGATGGCCAGCCAGTACAATGACTGCTCTCTAGAGAGGACATTACAAAGGCATAATTTAGATAGCATATCACAGCACAAGTTGAGCACAGTGGATTAGTTTTTGTTTGTTTGTTTCGTTATAAGCTGTACATCATAAAATCTTAATGTTTTGATTTTTTTATTACCTTTGTTTGCTGGACAGTTCTTCTGGTTTGGGACTCCATCCCACAGGAACGAGACGCAAGTTGTCTAGACGGTTGTCCACTGTGACTGAGTTTATGTGAACTACTTGGAAACTTGGAGCAATTCCACCTCTGTGCTTTTCCCTGTAAACAAATACACTAAAATGTGACTACTTAAAACATATAGATGTCTACTTATTTACAGCCTCTTCAGGATTTTTACATATATGCAAAACATATTTTCAAAATCAACTAGTCGATGAGTTCCCTGATAAACGCACTGCTGTTTGGGCTGCGTGTGCTGAGCTAAAGATGATCACTGGTAAACTGAAGCGCTCTTTTAACTTAACCCAACGCATTCTATATGAGATAAATCAGATATACATCAAATAAACACAATATTACAATGTACAATTGCACAAAAGGCTGCAAACGAACAGCGCGCATCTGAAGTGTCTCTGAAGGAAATAATGCATTATTTATCGGCTTTAAGATATCGGCCAAATTTTCTTATCAGGCCGATACCGATAACAGAAAAAATGAGCCGATATGGGCCGATACCGATATGGTGGCCGATATATCGTGCATCCCTACTGTCAACTAATGGTGGAAGGAGGTGGAAGGTACCTCATAACACTCCATGACACAATTAGTATTAAATATATTAAATCTGAAAAATGTGTCGAAATCTTAAAAGTGGTGGTTGACTTTTTTTTTCTAGGCTTGATTGTGTTTATGGGGTGCAGTCTAACATGTGTTAATGCTTCGTTTTTAAACAACACATTATTTTTCACATAATTTACTATTATTCTACACCGCTCTGTCCCATCTCCTATAAACGCGCTGATCGTTTCTTGCTTTTATGAAGCCCCTCCCACAGAAATACGCAATGAGCTCAGATTGGTTAGCTGTTCTCTAGTGTGCGTCTAAACGTCCCACCCCTCACCTCAGCGAGATGTGCTCCGGTTGTATTGTAAACAATGACGTTGTCAATATTGCTTATCAATTGGAGTCCGATTGAGACCCAGAGAATATTAGTGAAGAGGATTGCGCAGAACCTGTGCAAGCACGGCTCTTAATGGTATGTTTTTTGTTTGTTGTTGTTTCATACTTTTAGATATGCCGTTATTTGTAAATGCTACTGCTTCGGTTAGCTTTTAATATACGTTTTTTATTCTGATTAAAGCTTTAGTACAGTATGGCAACCGCACGTGCGTCCATGTATAACTCTTCTCATAGCTATGTGAAAATAAGTGTATAAACGGAACAGTTCACTGTTGGAGCTGAGCTGATAATCTGAATGAGACACAGAGAGAGAGAGAGAGAGAGAGAGAGAGAGAGAGAGAGAGAGAGAGAGAGAGGGAGGGAGAGAGAGAGAGAGGGGGAGAGAGAGAGAGAGAGAGAGAGAGAGAGAGAGAGAGAGAGATGCAGTGCAGGGCGAAGTGAGGAACAGAATTGAGAACCGCTGCTTTAGAACATTGATTTAGAAACTTGTGAATCCATTAAAATCGTTAGAAGACAGAATTGCGATTCATATATGAATTAGGGCTGTCAAAATGACTGAAAAACTAAATTCGAATTTTCCACTTAAATATTATCAAAATTCGAATTATATTCGTATTTAAAAGGCATAATTTCAGTTAGGGGGAAAAAAAGCTTTTGGCATCTCTCCTGAGGCCACAAGAGGGCGCATAGAGCAAAATTTATGCACGTTTCTTCAAAGCGTAATAAAATAACACGACTATCTTCGAAAAAAAGTGCATAATGTTTACAAACCCTATATAATTAATAAAGTTGCTTAAACAATTAGAAAAACAACAACAACAAAAAACAGCACCATGCATGTATGTATAGTTTAATACAAAGGACCGAAAACCAATCACAAAAGTAGGCTACTTTCTTAATTTAAAAACATGATACAGTGGGACATGTTTTTTAAAAGCTGAACTTACATTAATTTTACATGGCTTTCTAAACATGCCGCTCTCTTGTGCGGGACGCGAGTGCAACGCTGATAGATGCCCCACTAGAAAATGTGATAAATATGCGTTCTGTGTGAACGGCTTGGTTTTCAGTTTCGCCGTAAACAACATATTCGCCACACTGATGCTCTCGTTTTCCGCTATATATTGAATGAACAACGTAGCAGCGCCACATCTAGTGGGTTCAACTGAATAGGCTAACAAAAGTATTAAAATGCAATGACGTTTACTTTGTCATCACATTTCATGTGCCACTGATAAGGCTGCCTGACGCAGACCTAAACTTGTGGATTTTTTTTTTTCCGAAGAATATTCGAAATAAAAATTTTTTTTGACAGCCCTAATATGAATAGATTTTTGTGCATCCCTAGTTTTCTCTAGTGCGCTGTTGGGGCTGAGGTGATAATCTAAATGAGACACAGAGAGAGAGAGAGAGAGAGAGAGAGAGAGAGAGAGAGAGAGAGAGATGCAGTGCAGGGCGAAGTGAGGAACAGAATTGAGAACCGCTGCTTTAGAACATTGATTTAGAAACTTGTGAATCCATTAAAATCGTTAGAAGACAGAATTGCGATTCATATATGAATTAGGGCTGTCAAAATGACTGAAAAACTAAATTCGAATTTTCCACTTAAATATTATCAAAATTCGAATTATATTCGAATTTAAAAGGCATAATTTCAGTTAGGGGGAAAAAAAGCTTTTGGCATCTCTCCTGAGGCCACAAGAGGGCGCATAGAGCAAAATTTATGCACGTTTCTTCAAAGCGTAATAAAATAACACGACTATCTTCGAAAAAAAGTGCATAATGTTTACAAACCCTATATAATTAATAAAGTTGCTTAAACAATTAGAAAAACAACAACAACAAAAAACAGCACCATGCATGTATGTATAGTTTAATACAAAGGACCGAAAACCAATCACAAAAGTAGGCTACTTTCTTAATTTAAAAACATGATACAGTGGGACATGTTTTTTAAAAGCTGAACTTACATTAATTTTACATGGCTTTCTAAACATGCCGCTCTCTTGTGCGGGACGCGAGTGCAACGCTGATAGATGCCCCACTAGAAAATGTGATAAATATGCGTTCTGTGTGAACGGCTTGGTTTTCAGTTTCGCCGTAAACAACATATTCGCCACACTGATGCTCTCGTTTTCCGCTATATATTGAATGAACAACGTAGCAGCGCCACATCTAGTGGGTTCAACTGAATAGGCTAACAAAAGTATTAAAATGCAATGACGTTTACTTTGTCATCACATTTCATGTGCCACTGATAAGGCTGCCTGACGCAGACCTAAACTTGTGGATTTTTTTTTTTCCGAAGAATATTCGAAATAAAAATTTTTTTTGACAGCCCTAATATGAATAGATTTTTGTGCATCCCTAGTTTTCTCTTCCTCTTCTCTAAAGCAGCACAACACGGCCTCGCCCCCTTTGCTGCATGTTCCCGGGGGCGGGGTTTATCTGGGTTTGTTACCTCACAAACCCGGGAAGTAACTTGTAGTCCCTACAAGCCGTTTTTGTAGGCATTAAACTGCCAGAATTTTAAAAGACGATATCTCCGTTTGCATTGAACTTTCAGTGCCACAACTTTGCAGATATTGCTTAAATAGTTTTTTTAATGAATTGCATAAAAACATTTCATCGTTAGTCATTTGATCAATGCATCAATCCATATTGATGCATTATTACACCCCCAGTGAGAAGGTGGCTTCATTTAAAAAAATAAATAAATAAAAAGTGGCTAGTGGCCCGAATTGTGACAGTCGTATCTGAAGTTCGTAAACTGTGAAAAAGCCGTGGGAAATGCAACAGGAAAAAAAACACTATACTCACCAAAGTAACTCATGCAGTGGTCGACCAGCCCATCTACCCTTGCCAATGTCAAAGGCATAAGCAAAGATTTTTGCCCCATTCCCATCTGCATCAACTTCCATGCGTGCCTGAAAATAAAGACATTCGGGCATTCAATTTCACAGGACTAAATAATTGTATTCAAAGCATGTGACCACAACAAAAAAAGAATCCTTCGGGTAGTGTTTAAAGGTGGGGTAAGCGATTTCTGATAGCCAATGCTGACATTTGAAATCACCAAAACAAACACGCCTCTACCCCAAAAGGGTCTCGCCCCTGTTTTGATAGCTCCGCCTAAAGGGGAAGTAACGATTAACCGCGAGCCGGTTGAAAATCGATTCAAATGTGTGACGATTCAAATCGGTTGAGATGCTAAACAAAATCGCAATTCAATTAGGGATAGGAGTTTATATGAATATACAGTGGTGTGAAAAGGTTTTTGCCCCCTTCCTGTTTTTTTTATTTTTTGCATATTTGTCACACTTAAAGGATTCAGATCATCAAACAAATTTTAATATTACACAAAGATAATGCAAGTAAATACAAAATGCAGTTTTTAAATGATGATTTCATTAATGGAAAAAAGCTGTCCAAACCTACGTGGCCCTACGTGAAAAATTAATTGCCCCCTCCTGTTAAATCATGAAAGAACTGCAGCTTTATTTTAGAAAGCTGAGTTAAATTTCACTAGCCACACCCAGGCCTGATTACTGCCAGACCTACTTGCCATAATTGACGGTACCATGAATTCTGCACTCTATCAGAAAATCCTGAAGGAGAATGTCCGGCCATCAGTTTGTGACCTCAAGCTCAAGCGCACTTGGGTTATGTAGCAGGACAATGATCCCAAACATAACAGCTCTGAACGGCTCAAGAAAAAAAAAACTAAATTAAGGTTTTGGAGTGGCCAAATCAAAGTCCAGACTTCAATCCGATTGAGATGCTTAAACAGTCCATTCATGCTCGAAAACCCTCCAATGTGGCTGAATTAAAACAATTCTGCAAAG
>NW_015507625.1:84624-85880 GCF_001515645.1 Sinocyclocheilus grahami
CAGGACACCGGCCCTCCAGGACCGAGTTTGGACACCCCTGGTGTATGCGGTGTTAAATTTTACATTCAGCTCTGCCAGTTGCACCAAACGGCTGGGAGCTAGGGGTGTGCGATATTGACAAAAATGATCTCTCTATATTTTCTGGGATTTTATCAATAATAATTATTTGACTGAGTGTTACTGTGCTGATAATTTAAGGACTACAGTGGACAGCTGACTCCTAAAAACGTTTTATATTCTTCATATTCTGTGTGGTGGCATGATCGCTATCACCAGCACCATTATTTGTAACTTTATGTGGTTAACAAAAGAAATCTGTCAGTGTTCTTTTCATTTTCTCTCTTCTTCAGCCCTTTCTTTTTCTCGCAGTAGTTAGCAGAAAGCAGTGACTGGGTGATTGACAACTAATATTAACCAATCTAAAATCTGCATTAAAGTTAAGAATGTAAAGACGAAGTTTAATTGGTTATGTAGCCTAACGTTTCATAGAACGGCAGACAGGCCATCGTATCAACACTCAGAAGGCACATACTCTGAATGTTTTTAGAGAAATGCAAACAGGTCGCACGACAACAATTATATGCACTCGCACAAATGCTCCCAAATATATTTTGAGGTCGCACAGATTAAATTTCGGAAGCATATGCGACCAAAATGGTCGCAATTTCGAGCCTTGCCTCCAATGTGGCTGAATTAAAACAATTCTGCTAAGAAGAGTGGGCCAAAATTCCTCCACAGCGATATGAAAGACTCATTGCCAGTTATCGCAAACACTTGATTGCAGTTGTTGCTGCAAAGCGTGGCACAACCAGTTATTAGATTTAGGTTTGGACAACTTTTTTCCCTTAATAAAAGAAATCATCATTTAAAAACTGCATTTTGCATTTACTTGCATTATCTTTGTGCAGTAATAATTTGTTTGATGATCTGAATCTTTTAAGTGTGACATGCAAAAAAATTTAAAAAACAGGAAGGGGGCAAAAACCTTTTCACACCACTGTATGTCTGGGGGGGACTTACTGTCTTCAGAAAAGTTTGGATGGTATTTTTTCTTTTCATCTTGCCTCTGTATAATGCATATTAAAGTTCATAATTGCAGCGCTGCTTTGTTTACAGCAGAAAGGCTTTAAGCGCCACCTGCTGGCAGAGAGTGAATCTGCGTCTCTTTCAGCTCAGCTGTTTCGGTTTCATGCAGATATTTTTTTTTATGTATAGTATGGGATCAGAATCCCGCCTAAAGTATTGCAGTCACGGAT